>NC_045736.1:30699846-30769068 GCF_008692095.1 Etheostoma spectabile
CACTGTTTGCTCGTGGTTATATTACTTGTTTTTCTCAACTTTTGCAGTAGGGGTACACGATTAATCTAATCGCACAAAAAGGTGTGTTTTGAGGGAGGAACTGTAGTCTGTGTGTGCACTGCAGTGTCCACGTTGTAACACTCTACAACAGATGTTACTTAAGAAGCTTGTTGTTATTTTGTTAACTGTTAACTCACTGTACATGCTCTTTGCTATCTATTTTTCCGGTCCCTTTGTCCTCACACATTAACGTTAACCCCGGTTCAGGTTGGACACTCCGCCGGGGTTCTGTCTGGAGACCTAACAAATCCTTCGTCGGGTCCATGATCGGGCACAATGTGTTGGATCCCGGTTAACCCCTGATCAGGAGGTACTGGACCAGCTCTCAGTTTAAAGGGTCCGATCCTCTAGACCTAAGGGTCTTACATTATTAGGTACTATCAAGGATTGTTTAAACTGGTGCTGAAGAGATTGGCCTAACTTCTAACTGTCTTTGTCTTACTCTGAAATGGCACCTGACTGAATAGCCCTAGAGACAGATACACCCCCCCCCCCAGCCACGCCCGTTAACGACAGCTCGCTTCTTATTTATCAGGGCACTTGGTATGGTTGCTAGGATATTATTATACACACAAATCCTCCCTGTGACCTTTTTCTAGCACATACACCTCTTTTTCCTCTATTTCTGTAAGCTCACTCTCTTACTTGAAGCAAACACTCATCTCTTCCCGTTGGCCTGGCGTATTTCAACATGTTTCTTTCACGTCCCTTATTCCTCTTACATACATCCTGTTCACATGCTCTCATATCACTTAATAATCACATTTAAAAATCATAATCTCCTTCGCTCTGTCTTACAGTAATAATTCACACTTTTAGTTGATTACATTGTAATTGTTACATTTTAACATATCACATATTGTACTCTACATTTTAAGTGTAAAAGTACTTAATAATTTCTATTGGTTACCATATGGATTATACTTATTTATACTATTCGGAAAGTACGTTGTAGTTACATGACTAAATAGTCCATTGTTTGCACATCTGTCCCTTGAGTTATGAAGGATGGAGCGTTGGGATCTCAACATTTTTGACAAGCAAATAGACATATTTTATTTAGTACCTGCTTGTATGTATGATTGCTAAATAACTTGAGATATTTCCCTTCTGCTCTCCTTTTTTTCAGGATGAAGAGCCCGATTTGAAAAATTGCTTTTCATTGCATCATTATTGAGAAAAAAAACCTGCGTATGAATGACTTTGACATGGCAGTTCAAACCAGAATCAAAGGGAATACACCATTGTTCCAACAAAATAACCTATATTTAGGACCTACAGTTTAATGAGGGTGTTTGGAAGAAGCAATTGACCTCCAAAACAGCGTGAAGCAGCTTGGCGACATGACTTCTTTTTTATCTTTCTCGCCAGCGGAACTGTAGCCTCGGCTTTACGGAACAAATACCCAAACATTTAATTTAACATCGACATAAACCACATATGGTGCTTTCCATAGCTGTGATAATGTCAGCTAACAGGGCTAAACATTCTCCCCATAAAAGCCATGCTGGGTAAAGTTTAGTTTAACCGCCGCTGTAGGGCGCATGTGCATTTACTTGCATGTCACTAAACACCTGAAACCACAGTGTTTGACCGCAAATGTGGGAAGATTGTGGTCTGCAGTGCAATTGCAGAGTAACACGAGCAAGCTGTTCGTTGCTAAAAACAGAACCCTATATAGTCAAACCGGCAAGGAAATCTGCCTAGATTAAGGGGCAAGGCAATGATATACCCCTGAGGGGGCCGGTGCAAGTCCAGAGACATGATTCATAGCTTTAATGATGGACAAGGCTACTGTATGGCCTGTAGGAAAGAATAACAGTCTGTTTCATTGAGAGGGAAGAAGTGAATGGCCCCCGGTCCAGAGAAACTCAGCTCAACTTATCTGTCAGCACAAGCTGGGCCCATTAAGGTACAGTGGAGCTCCCACCACTGTCACATAACAGCATATCCCTGTGTGTTAAATGAATTCTTAATCCCACTTTTACAAAGGAACAGGGGCTTTTGTGGACCATGTGGCACTGGCCATAACGGGCAAGAAGCTTTTTTTAAAAGAGTCAAAGGCATGCTGGCATGCAGCGCTGGTGTGACATTAGTGAGACATCGCTCTGTCAGGGAGATTTATGTGGTGTGGATGTTAACGCTGGGTCCTGAAAAGTAGGGCTGCACAATTAACTGTAATTTTCTTGAAATCGCAATATGGACTAGTGCAATATCCAAACTGTTAAAGATAAAATATGTTTCACACCATTCCGAACTAGGTATTGTGGTTTAGCAGACACATCCGGCCTACAAATTCTATCCTACAGACTGAAGAAAACAGACATTAGTTCCTTTTTGTTGTTATTATTTAATATATAATGCCTATGCATTGTGTATGGTAGCCTTTACATTGTATTGAATTCTTTGCAGAACCACACACACAACCATACCCAAGCCAGCCACGCCCGTTTTTGTACTGTTGATCTTAATCATGCACCAAAAGAGAGAAGTTGTCTCCGTCCATGTTTTAACAGACACACCTGGGAAACCAGAATCAGCTAGAGTGAAGTTTAAAATACAGTCCTATTTTAGCTCAGTCTGGCTGTCACCAGACCGAGCCAAGCTCAATAGATTTGAGATTGAACATTGGTCTGGGGAGTGTATTCTGTATTTTCTCTGCACAAGAGGCGTGACCAACGGGCGTAGTTCACATGACTCTGTACGCAACTGGATAGTCCTTCAACCAATCACACCAACGATCCAGGTGCCGTAGAAGCGACAGAGGCATCCACGGGTTGCTGCACTTCGGTGGCCGCTGTGTTGAATGTAACCAAGAAGCTGCTTGGTCGCTCCTCTATCATCGTCGTGTTAAACCCACCAATAGCGCTGCAGGTAGATAAGCCAGTTTGTGATTGGTTCCCGCGAAATAGTGAACTGAAGCAGGAGAACGTCCAGGTTGTTTGGACAGACCCGCCCCCACTGCTAAATCCTAAAGGAAACACTGACTTTTTATTACAGAAATATACTTTGCACATCTAGTACATAAGACATGTGCGTCCCGCACACTGTCTAACTTGCAAGAAATATATAACTTTTAATAATAGGCAATCTTGCCTATTTTTTGCAACTTGAGTTTTCTTTGCAATACTTTTTAATGAAAATGAGAATAATGAAACAAAAGTCATCATTACCTCCATGATTGTGAATCATATCGCATTCACAATATCAGTCAAAATAATCTCAATTAGATATTTTCCTCATTGTGAAGCCCTACTAAAAAACACAGGTTCGGAGTTGGGTGGGGTGATGTAGGTATTTCGGGAAGAGATGATGAGGTTGGGCTCAAAGTTCAGCCCCCCCCCCCACCCCACCCCACACCACACCAAGGCTGCATAGTGGTGTGCTTTCCAAGGCAAAGAAAGATGAGAGAGGAAGCTGGCAGGTTGATGTTGGCAGAGGACGGTGCAGTGTGAAATACGGTCCCACACACACAAAACCCAACGCACGGAAAGTAGAGCACTCTCCGCCTGTTGACAGAATGATACAGCGTGGCGTTCCCAGGGGCCTCCAGCAGGATGTACGACAGTAATCCCTACACAGCCGAGCGCTGTTATCAGTCAGTGTAACTTAACTTGTCAGCAAGGACAAGGGGGCAACAGCCAAAAACAAATGTAAGAAAGCAAAAACTACTATTCGATGTGTGACTGAATATCTGTCAGGTTGCCCAATTTGACTCGTACTGCCCGTCATTTATTTTTCTGATGATGATACACAGTGTAGAACGTGCAAAACGCTCAATAGCCAGATAGCTTCAGATTGGTTGCTGCATCTACCACCATGTATTGTCTTTGTTCTCACCTGTTTTTCAAAGTTAAAATTATTAATAACATGTACATGTCATTTTTTCACCTCCTGCTTAAGGTGAGCCCGTCAAATAACATGGAAAAGGAATAACTATCTATATTTTATGCTCGACTTGCATTGGTCCAACTGTTTTTTTTTTTCTTCTGAATATTATGTTTGAAACAATCATTACAGTATATTCAAAGACTAAACATTTATGTATTCACAAGAGCGGATATTCTTTTTGAATGTAGACCACTACAGAGAGTGTTGCATTGTGGGTTAGTTGAAGCCTTAATATTAATATGTTAGTTGGTTTCTATTGTAAAGTATAGTAAACTTTTTCAACAAAACTAGTCTGAAAGTACGTTGTATCTTCGAAAAGTTTTTCTTCCAAAAATAGGTCTTGAAAAGGGGCTGTGTCCTACAATATCATATAATATATTGGGGGTTGCATTATAATAAATCCCAAAAATATAGAGACAAAAGACTAGACCACAAGCTAGCGGGAACATTTTTTTTTTCAACAACCCACCATTAAATGGGAATGTCACTGTCAATGCGTGTTTTTTCCATTAGCAGCACCTGTAGGTGTATCATTAGTGTGGTTTCACCATTCAAATGTTCTGTGTGACACCATATTTCATAGCAGTGAGACCTCAATGTAAGCAATAAATTGTGAGCGGGATCAGTCACCTGGCCAATCATGAGCTGTGTGAAAGAAACCTGGCTAATAACACATGCTAGAGGATTTATTAGCACACTTTCCATATTTCCCCAATCCCCGACAACCCACCGAGACCTGTTAAACAGATCAGGACATTTGAAATTCTGCAGTGGAAAATTCTGTAAAAGTGGGTCCCACGTTTTCATAAGCAGCAGCTGAAGAGAACATGCGTATGATTTTTTTTTAAAAAGACGCCGCACGAGTGACATTCCTCCATCCAATCACTGTAAGTGCTGTATGAGCACTGTGATGGGCAGTGGAAATACCTGCAGCAGAGTTAGACTAGGATGTACAAATCACTTTTCATCAAAGTGACAGCTTTTCAAATAGCATTACTAATTGACTATGAAAGTAATCATCGAAGGCCTCCCACGCCTTGCCTACAAGCCATTAGTTAAAAGTGGATGATTAAAAAATGTACACCGCTCATTCCTTCATGCAAGAACATGAAGGAATCCTTTATTTCACGGACTTGTGGGCCGGTTTCTCATGAAGAATTGATCACTCTCGCTCTCGTTCTCTCTTGTCATTCTTTTTCTTCCCTAGTCTCTTTCTGACACTCTCCCCGGTCCTTGATTAGGCCGTGCTGGTAATAACAGGCCCTGTAGGAGCACTACGACCATGATACGCTTGTATTAGCCCAAAAGACAAGATGTTCCCCCCAGCTTAAAATACACTCAACGAGAACCGTGCAGGCAAAGAGACCCATTTCCCCCCGTAAATTGTCTGCGGTAGTCACGGGAGCAATTATCTCCATGCCGGTAGCTTTGATTGGTAGCTCTTGCAAATTGTTAGGTTAGTTGAGGAGGTACAGTAGGTGACAGCTAGGACTGGGTATCGCTACTGCTATCGCCGATAAAACTCCTTTTTTTAAATGTAAAAGGATTATTTCAAATGAAGTAATCTATTAGTATCTGTATCACTTTAAAGGTACTGGTATTGGTACTAGTATCATCATTTTTAAATGACATCCAGCCCTAGAGACACCAGATGAACAATGTGATGCAAGAGAAAGCATTTTGGAGATGAACAAAGTGGAGACAGATAGGCAGCAGTTTGACTTTGGTTTGAAAAGGACGTGTATTGGTTTCTGTGCGCGTTCACGTCGTAGTTTCTCCGTAGTGTGGTCTATATTCACGACGTTCCACTTCTGGGATTGCTGGGAAATTCTCCAGGATTTCACTCTTTTCAGCAGGATGTCCGTCACCTTCCGCTTTCTTTGTGTTGGAATTTTAAACTCGGGTGGATTTCTGAGGACTATGGTTACCCTGGTGCTCAGGTCTCTGCAGGGTAAATCCAGACAGCTAGCTAGATTATCTGTCCAATCTGAGGACTATGGTTACCCTGGTCCTCAGATCTCTGCAGGGTAAATCCAGACAGCTAGCTAGACTATCTGTCCAATCTGAGGACTATGGTTACCTGGTCCTCAGATCTCTGCAGGGTAAATCCAGACAGCTAGCTAGACTATCTGTCCAATGTGAGTTTCTCTAGCAAGAGTAAAACAACCTTTGGACGTACACATGTTCCACCAAAACAAGTTCCTTCCTGAGGTTATTGCCCATGATGATAGTGACTGGTTAAAAGAAATGCCAATAAACCAGAGCTTGTTTTTTCTCCCATCCTGGAATGATTTGTGGACTGGCAGTGCTGTGGACGAAGGTCTGGCAAAGCGAGTGTGAAAGATATACATCGTTTTATTGTGACGACCTGTCCTTGTTTGGCTGATAAAAGGATTTACCCTCTATTTGATATCTTGTCGAACTACTTCCTCCTCCGTAATGTGTGCCAAGTCAAGACATTAAAGTCTGACAAACAAATCTAGTTTATGACCTATTCTCCGTCCTTTTAAAGAGCCTTTCATCCTCTGCAAGATCCTTTAAAACCTGTAGTAAATTCCTTTGCAGAGGCCCTGGGTTCTTGTCATTTAAAGTTTGGTAATAAGGTTGAACTGCTGACCTGCTGGCAATGCAGCTCCCTGGTCAGAGACTAAAAACACATCAATGAACAATATGTCCATCAATCTGTCCATCAGTGTTTCACTCAGACATTGAATACCTTCCTTACAAAGCCTATTGCGAACGTTTAGGACAAGGCTGTGAGTTGCTTCCGTTTTTAGACAGTAGAGCTTGACAACTCATTGTCACAAACAGGTTCGTATTATATCATACGAAAATGTATGACACCCTACAAAATTAGGAGATGGACAGCTGGTCACGTGACGGCAGCTGGCTTAGATCGACTTGGCGCCGAGCGGTACTTGCTAGTTGTTTAAGCCGCCACAGAGTTTCACGATGCTGGCTACGGTCCAGCTAGGTCATATCAGCGGTCGTTAGTTTTGGCGGAAATTACGGTTAAATTCAGTCCACAAAATATGAGTGTTTAATGTGTCAACAAAAGTTAAGATTTGGCACCAAAAAACACTTGTTGTGATTAGGGAAAAGATCGTGGTTTGGATTAAAACACGCCCACGAAACACACATTTCCTGGGTGAAAGTCCAGTTTGTAATGTCCTGTGTGTAAACACCTTCCCATCCACCCCGACCATCTCTCTACGCAGCCAGCCGCAATCTTATACAGCGGCCGTCAATGTAGTGAATACAGAAAGAAAAACACGTTGAATGCTTACGAAGTACAGAGCTTATCTCTGGTTTTCTTATTTTCTTATTGAACGAATGGTTCCAGGGAACAGGCCGAGCTTGAGTCTGAGACCTTTCACTAGGAAATAAATGTAATCCTGGAGATATACTCAACCGCAGTACCCAAAATACACAGGGATAGTTTTATTATCACAGGTCAGGTAATGAAAGTATATGCTGAAACATGCAACACCAATAGTAAAAGTATAAAGAGACA
Source organism: Etheostoma spectabile (assembly GCF_008692095.1). Lineage (NCBI taxonomy): Eukaryota > Metazoa > Chordata > Actinopteri > Perciformes > Percidae > Etheostoma > Etheostoma spectabile. Next base: position 30,707,312 of record NC_045736.1, read on the forward strand.
TTTGAAGCCAACTATGTCCCAACTAGTCAGTGAACCAATGTATCGCACAAATTGGGAGTTTAATGGAGAAACACTTAGATAAAAACAAGCTAAGCAGGGGGGGGGGGGGGGGGGGGGGGGGGGGTATTCTTCTTTTTAATCAACTTTAGCCTGGGTGTGTAAACTTATCCAAGCCACTGTAACTGGCAAAGCAGCACATTAAGAAAACAATTGTATGTCTGTGCCTGAGACAGTGAGCCATCTTGTAAGTGTAGCTGGATTTAATCCCTTTAAAGCTTGAGTTTCTGTTCCTCTATCTGAGACGCATCAAAGAATTACCGACACCCCGCTGCTGCTCATGACAACTGAAGGCCGCAGTGTATGCTTGACAAATTAGTTCATATATCAAACAAATCGGTCTCAGAAACACCTCGCACACTATTGCTTTCTTTTTTTGCCTCAGATTTGGTTTCTGGGTTAAGTGCTAGGGGATAGGGTAAAGATCCTTAGACTTCCTTGTGTTTAATTCTAAATGTTATGCGGCTCATCTGGAGCTGTAAATGTTTCACAAAATCTAAATAAATGAGCAGCTTCTTCCGCACTTCAAAAACTGCTGTCTCAGTCTTAGTTATGATCAGGAAACCGAGCTACACTTTTGATTGGATTCAGTAATACCTCGGGTTTCTATTTATCAACTATGAACAAAGACTAGCTGCTTATTTACATCACACACACATCTGTGTGTTGGTGGACCATTATAAAGTGCAGGATTTCATTTGATTTTGGCCTTGACAATACATGGCTGAATAATTCAAAAGTGTATGATATTGTATGTTGTGGGTGAAGCATGTACGTGTCTGATCAGGACCTTCAGCACAACCGCCAGGTGAAGATGATGAACATTAATTTACTAACTATAACTTACAAATACACTTATAAATTACAACGGGTGCAACAGCGCTTTGGCTCAAAAGTAAAATCCTCTTGATAGAAGTTTAGAAGAATGTAAATGTAATGCATGCAAATGTGCAACATATTCATGTTTTCCATTACTTCCACTCTAAATACGCTGGAAAAAATACCCATCTGTCTTATAGAATCTGACATCAAATCAAATGCTGGCAGGCTACCGTCTACAATTTCATGTGTTTAAGCATGATCAACAATGTGAACTGGCAGCAACTTTACTTTTCTATTGAAGGATTTCACCACTGCCGTTGGAATGCATTCTGTTAAATTAAACTGGCAATGCAGCTGATTGGCAACGCCTCAACAAAAAGACACCTTGGAGTCAACAAATAAATCAAATGCACTCCGAGTTAAGGAACTGACAATCCCTGAATAAATCAAATCAGTCACTCGACCATTGAATCTGCCTATGAGCCACTGATGACTAGTCTTTGGTTTGGTTTCCAGGTACAGCACTTCCTGTCCATGTGTCATGCGGAGGAATTTGAACAGCGTTATTGATGTGTGAGAGCATCACAGGATCAAACTAGGAGAGTTGATCTCTTCCCTGTCGATGTCGTCTGTCTGCCAAGAAAGTCATCAGATCAGAGTTGTTGCTCTGTCTGGGCTGACACACACACACACACACACACACGCACAAACACACCTGGTGTGATGTACTCATAATTTCTCATTTCTCAATCGCTTGATGCTAGGAGAAGACTAATACTCAAGACAAGAGGCCATAAATTATGCATGTACATTAAAAAGATAGGAAGATACGTGCTGAAAAGGAGAGGTGATGGTGTAGTTGAGCAACAACAATATAGTTCCGTCACAGATAATATGGTATTATCGTGTAAAAGAGGGAGATTAGATGTAGGGGTGAAATAGTGTGTATTGGTTATGGTTATGTGTGTTTTGCACTGCCTGCAGTCATGTAGGGATGGTAAAAGAGGAGTAATGATTTATTCTCACTTCACAGAACACTATAGACGCTGTGTCTGGCCTCTTCATGTCTTAATTTATCTCTCCTTCTCTTCTCACCCCCACCTGCCGCCTCTGTTCTGTCTCTCCCATTTCATCCTTAATTTTTCCTTCTTTGCTCCCCACCTCCTCTCTTCTCCTTTATCTCCACCGTATTGTTTCCTCCCTGCCACCCCCTGACATTGCTTTATTCCGCTGATAAGACGCCACATTTTCTTCTCTCGTCCCCCTATACTCCCTGAGCTGAGAAGGAGGCAAGAGTACCTCCTAGCAGCTGTGACTGCTTAACTCTCACCACCATTGTCCGTCCCCGCCGTGCCTCTTCGGAAGGGGACCACACATTTCACAGAGGAAGTAGAGGGAAGGCTCACACGGAAAGGAGCGTTGGTGGATTCCAGGCCCGTGAGTTAGCTATTCTCCCTTTCTGGATTTGGAAGAGTTATGGAGGGAGTCATGACCCCCTGGGGGTCTATAAAGCAGAGAACCGGGGGGCGGTGGAAGGCAGTACCTCGGCCACATGCCTGCCTGCTGCACTGCTGGGACCATTACTGCATCCAATCACAGCAACAACAGTCTATGGAATAACCCAAATATCACTTACATTACAGACACCCCCTAAAGCCCCGGCAATCAACATGCCCTTAATCACCGACTGCACGGCACAATGGAAATTGTGTTGGCCAACCATTAAGGCACCTTAAGGACCCTCTGTTAGTCAAACTTACATACACTGGGAGATATCGGATACCAGTGGAGCACAAATAGAGAGCTAATGGTTTCATGGTGGTCAGCTGTGAATGAGTGCAAGACAGAAAGTGAATGAGAGTGGGGAGAGAATAGGGGGAAGAGAAATGAAGATGGAGGAGACTTAAGCAAAGCGGGACAGCACTGACTTACAGACTATGTTTATGTGAGAGTGAGAAAACACCTCGTTTCCATGTCTGTCCTCACAGTGTTACAGCATCTACCCTTCATCTGAAATCAGGGCCAGCGAGAGCAAAGGAAAACAGTTTTAAGAGTATTTTTCGGGGACTAAAATGAGGTCATCCACCGTTTCATAAAATTGACGGCGACTTGAATTAGCCTACTAAATGTACAACAAGAACACAGTGATACATTTTATGACTCATTTTAATTATAATAATCATCTTGAGTCCCTGTTTAACTAAATCATAACACTTTTCCGAGACTTATCAATAATTTATAGATAGGGCACTCAAAAGGGTACGCTGTGTCTTTGAGAATTCATCCCGCACATACGTACAAATCCATGTATTTCCTGCGACATGTTTGGGGTTGAGGCCGACATTTAACTTCACAAGTCGGGATCAGTGTGTTGCTCAAGGGTACTTTGGAAATGTGTTGTTAAGGGTAGGGCTGGGTACCGAGTTCGATGCTTTTTAGACACCGTTCAACTTCGTAGGGCTGCACGATATGAGGAAAAAATGCGATTCGCGGTAACGCTGTTGAATATCACGATGGCGATATAACTTGCGATAAATGAACAGATATTAAAGTGTACTCAGTTCTGCTGATATTCTGCTAAAGTACAAAAAATCGCTTGTTCAATTTAAAACAATTGAAATTATTTCCAACCTTATTTTATCGAAACAACAAATTAAACATTGAATTGAATAGGCAGCACTAAATAAAGAATGACAGTTTTCATTTCAAAGTGCCATTTTATAAAGAATTTTTAGGTCTGTAACGATATGAATATTTGGTTATTTAAAAATCCAATATGCCGATATATGCGATATATATTTTTTAATCCAGAAAAGCATAACAGAACATAAACAGATTTCCCTAACATTAGTTATTCGTAGTTATTTACGAGTTCTTGCTAAAATAATATGATAATAATTGTTTTTCTTGTCAACAGAACAGAGGAACATCTAAATATATTCAAGTTTTGATAAATAAAATGTATAAAAATACAAACTTAAGATATGAAATCTAAAGTCCTTTGAATAAAAACACATTAACAAAAAAAAAATCAGTGTTGCCACCAGAGGACGTTGTAGAGCGTCCTATGGTGGACAGACGCTCATTACATGGTTGACAGTCCGCGTTTGATGAATGAATATTTCATTTTTTTTTCTTTTAAATCAGCCATTATAAATGCCGATACCGATAGATCGGGAAATGCCTAATAACGGCCGATAATATCGGCCCACAGTCGGGCTCTACTCCTTAGTATCAAAAAATGCCATCTCATGAGCCAATAAGCATGCAGCATGCTTCTACCAAGATCTAATAATATTTGTGATTGGCTGTCTATAGTTACACGCCACAGAGGCAGGTATGAAAAAGACATAGGAGCCAGAAAATAAATAAAAAAGTTTCTTTTTTCAAATGTGTAATTGTTAAAATATACTTCATACAATTGGTATTGAAAAAAGTATTGTTCAGGAACGGGTGTCAAAGGTATGGTATTGGTTTCGGTACCAGTATTGAAAATCTTTGAACGATAACCCGTCCTATAAGCCAATCGGAAGGTTGGTGGTTCGATCCCTGGCCATGCAGTCCCACATTGAAGTGTCCTTGGGCAAGACACTGAACACTGAGCCTCCGATGCTGCGCCATCGGTGTGTAAATGTGTGCGAATGTTTATCTGATGAACAGGGGAATGTGTGTGAATGGTGAATGGTTCCCGTACTATGTAAAAATACTTTGAGTACTCGTTAAGACTAGAAGAGCGCTATATAAGAACAGTCCATTTACTGTTAGGGAGTTTTGTCTTAACGTGAGATCAAGTAGGAGTAATGGTATTAGTCGTTGGGAAGAAAGTGAACAAGAAGAACGAGAGAACTGTTTGGCCTTGTAATCTTACACAACAAAGAACATGCCGGGCCAGCTCTGACTAAACTCCAGATTCTTGGCTTAGAAACTAAGCAATTCCCATTTCAGGATGTTGCCCCGTGCAGTAACAGGCCCAGCCAGTTGCCTCGTGTGATATTATGTTGGCAACAGGAAGGTGTAGCCCAGTCTTAACCTATAAACTCAGATAAATGTTTGCATTACAACCTGCAAGGTAAACAAACCGTGTCTGGCTCAAGTTAAGTCCAGAGATGGCTTGTGGTTCCCTGTGGAATGCAAAGTCCTTCTTTGCTCTGAAGCAGCCAGCCCTCCGTCTGTTTGTTTTGTAGCCATTACAGCCACTTAGCCTGACAGAGCACTTTGTTTCCCTTATCTCCCGAACAGCTAAAAACGCATAAGTGTTTTCAGCGTCTGTTCAACCTTGGGTTTAACTCCCATCACCGTGTTTACCCGTGACACAGATCAAAGACAGATTGCTTTTCAGCAAACGGTTGTAAAAAGGCACGGCAAACTTCTGTCTGCGAGGGACTTTATGGTTTCATTCCAACAGGAGAAAAAAAAGGGGCATATTTCAGCAACCTGTGATAGGTGAGCAGGAGGAAGACATCCAAACAGAGCTAATGGGAGTAACGGCAGCAGATAGAGGGAGGACCGGGAGGAATATGTGTCTGTCTGAGTGATTTGCCTGGTGTGGCTCAAAGTCAGGACTCAGTAAGCAAAAGACGTGTCAACATACCAGAGCAAGCGCTTGTTGCTGTGGTAACTGGTCAGCATGGTGCTGAGGTGTGATGGACAGCATGCCATTGACAGTAAGAGATGATTCCATTCGCCCTAGCCAAGATAGTGCTGCCTTGTAGGAGCAAGGAGGGAGTCATAAAGAAAGCTGGTTATCAGAAGGAAGATAAACCTGTTGAGCTAGATGGTCACAGACGGTGCTGGCTCAACTGCCAAGTATTCAAGGTTCTGTAACAAATAAAAGTTGGATTTCTTTTCTAAACAATGTCATTTGGGTTGCACTGCTGGGTTACAACTGCTAGAAACTAAAATCAAATCTCATTTTGCAGTTCAAAACAATTTGTTTCCACTGGCTCTATTCTTTTCTGAAAGCATATTAAAACCCAATCTGAAGAGCATGTTTGGCACTTGGTCTCCTGCAAGAATTTGTGTCTGAAAGCGCCTGACTTCACCTACTTAACCAATATTCCATACACAGCTTTGCTAAAAAACAATCTCATTCTTACACATTAGGGCTCATATAAGGGGGAATTTCAGCATGCAATAGTCAAAAATGCAGATTAATTAAGGTGAATGTAAACACGACAAACAGATAGTTGAAGGGAATGAGAAGATAATCAGACAGTGTCATACAAGTAAAACTGATTTAAGATGAAATAAGCAGAAGGGTGTTTCTAAGTTCTTTGAAAGTACAGATCTTCAGAGGGTGTCAATGCCTACTTGCTAAGCCGTCTCTGTACGGCATGGTCACACATGCATGATGGTGTGTTATGAAACCGTTTGTTAGAAATTCAATTATGGCACTAGCCTACTAGTGTAGCCTAGTGAATATCATATGAACGCATCGAGGAACAGAAATATCTTTGATAAAAATCAACTTCAAACCATTATATTTTTTAGTTTTGCGTCTAAAGAGACAAGTACTTGGCTCTTGAGTTGAGTCTTGAATGCCATTTGTGTGTTTATGTGAAAGACCATCAGACAGGATGTGTGTATGCTTCTGTGTCTTTTCACTTTGAAAACTTTTATAAAAGGGATCTGACAAGACCTCAGCATAGAAAGGCATCAACACGTGGCAAAAGAGGAACACTGAAAACAGGCACAAAAGTGAAACTTTCTTGTCTTGAATACCAAAAGAACAAGTGCAGACGTGGGAACCGACAGGAGAAAAAATGATAGATAAATAAATAAAGAGATAGACGGATAGATGGAGTAAAGGACTGGGCCAGCTGAAGCACAGAGGGATTGATTCACAGGCCTGTGTTATGCAGTTGGCATGCTAATCAAGCCTGGATGTGGTTGCAGGCAGGGTGAGAGGCGGGTGGATGAGGTGGCTTCACAGGCAGTCATTTGCCAGCATTCAGCTCCCATCAATATCAGGACCGATTAATGAGGGCTAAAGGGGAGAGGAGGGAGAGGGCAGATAGGACTGGGGGGGGGGCAACGGCCAGGTGTCGGAGGAGGCACAGAATGAGAATAAAGAGGGCGCGGGCAGTGATCCGCGAGGAATTCCAGCCGAGCAGCAACAAGAGGGGTGGGAGGTGCCTGCTAGTCATGCACTGCAAGAAATGCCCATTAAAAAGCTGCATTTGGTTGTGTTTTCTTTTTTCATCTTATGAAAGCCCAAATGATAAAATGAAGCTGTCACACAAAAGAGCACGCCAAGCCTTAATTGAAACAAATAATTGTTTGTATGCCAGTACTACAAACTTTTGCCCAACAAATGGTGAGAGAGAAGTGATCACTGTAAAATTGTCATACTACGAAAGTAGAGGAAGGACGGCTTGATGTGTGTGTGTGTGTGTGTGTGTGTGTGTGTGTGTGTGTGTGTGTGTGTGGTGTGTTTTGGAGTTTCTGTTGAGGCCCTTTAATGCGCTGGGACAGAGGTTTAAAGCCTAAAACATGTTCTGACCTCTAATAGTGCTCCTCCCCCGGAGGAACAGGTCCCAGTATGGAAAACAAAGGGTTGTGTTCTTTTGGGCATCTGCGAGCCCCGAGGTTGTGTTTTATTGTCGGTCGTGCCTGTTGTGCATGTGGGTGGCCGTGCATGGAGTTATGGTTGAACACACATAGTAGGTGTATGCGTGTGTGTGTGTGTGTGTTTGTGTGTGTGTGTGCCTGTATGTGTGTTGGCCCAACAGAAAGGCATTAGCGCATAGTGGTTTAGCATGTGTGTGAGAGGGAACTGTGGGCCCATGGGAGCAGGGATTTCGTGGGGAGGGGGGGTTGGGGGGGGGCAGTCCCCATCGAGCAATGACTCGCCAGGCCATGTGATCGCTGGTTCTCACAGGGACACTGGGCAGTTGGAAACAAGAGGGCAGCGTGTTAGGGCCGCATGCCTGTTTCATTGTTTGTGCGGGGTGCCTCACTGCTGAATGCAGACAAATCAATCCTGAAACATCAGCATCAACACACAAACACAAACTGGACAGGCCGAGGCAGGACAGACGCAGCACTGTGCCGGCTCAACTCTGGGAACTGACTCAACAGCAGCGGAGAGTAGTTCCTCCTCATTTATCTGTCTCTATGCCTCCTCTGTCTCCGGCTCTTCGTTTGTCTGTTTCTCTTGTGTTTCTCATGGCAGGGAGAGAAAGGAAAGTATGTCTCCCTCTTTCTCTCTTTGTTTGGCTCAAGGGTTCTCCATTTGCTCAGTGCAGGTTGTAAATCCAACAACAACAACTAAAAAGGTACTACTATGTAAAAATGCAGAAAGTATGGGCTGTAACAATAGTAAGTGCTAATATGATATCCTTGCATCGCTGGTCTGATGCCCAGTAGTTTCTCTGACAAAGTGCAAGAAAGCAAGAGAGCAGTAAATCAAGACAGTATTACCCAGGGTAGCATAAAATATGTGTGATTTGTGTTTGTGATTTGTGTTAAAGTTAAATGTTAACCAAGCAGAATGACTTGGGAACAACTCAAAAGCCACCAGCCTGGATTGCAGTTGGGAAGGTAAACACCCACATATACTAAAGCCTCAGACCTTGCTAGTCTACTGAAATCAGTGGATCAGCGTCTTGCTCAATAGGGCAATGAGGCGCTACTTGTTAAAGATTAATGTCATGTTTACTCTCAAAGCCACACAGCCATCAGGGATCCAAACTAGAGATATACTGATATCAAGGCCACGTCCGACCAAATTGGCTTATTGAATGAAGCATGTATTCTGTGGCTTTTTACTACTTTCCAGAAGCCACAGAAGGATTTGAAACCCTTGCACTGAGACACGCTCAACCAGCCAAACCAATGACAGCGTAGTCTTTCATATTTCCAATCACGACAAGCTAAAGATATCACAGATCAGTCGAGATAGCCTTGAGAAGTCCCCGACACTGGCTCCTGATTCCTCTGCAGAGCTGTCGGCTTGTGTTGGTGGGTTAGCGCAAGGTCAGCTTCAACCATCAGCTAAATTAAACTAAATAAATAGGGGGATTCTGGCACAACTCCTTTGGAAATAAATGCCACCGCAGCTGTGAGTAAACAGCAAGATACAAAGGTCGCCTTGATTTCCAGACAGCTCGAATGAGTCCCAAGGGTGGGGACTGGGCCTGGCGAGGACAGCGTCGGGAGGGCGGAAGGGAACGAGGGACTGACTGTGCGACTCCTGACAAGTCCTCTGTGCACCCGGTGCCTCTCTCTCCCCGGTGACCTGCGAGAGTGTTAGGGCCTTTCCTGAATAACCAGCCCCATCCGCCACATTCAGACGAGGGCTAAAAGGTTAATTGAACCTCTGTGCTGTGCCTTCCTCTGTGTAATTCACTGTGATTAATGCATCAAGGTTACTGTCAGACTCATTTACTAATTGTCCAAAGCCGAATGTGATTAACCACATCTGCAAAAAAAACCTTTCTGGAACTGTACCGGCTCAGTAGAACATGAGGGCTGTGTTCGGACAACTGCGTGCCACTTCAGTCAGAATACAACCATTTCAAAACGTTAGCTCTCCTGTTACACTGCTAGCCTGACTCACAAGACTCCATGCACTACAACTGCTGATTAACTCTTCGGTTCAATTCTTTCACACTTCTATATTTAGAATTTTTTGTGTTTTTTTTAGGACAAACGCTCTACTTCGCCAACATGACGAAGACTTCAGAGAATTAACACCACATCACTCAAAGCCCCCCTAACCGAACTTTCTACCTGAAACGACCGGCTGGTCTGACATGCCAAACTTACCATCAAGAGAACAGCTGAAGTCAAAGGGATTACAGTGTACTCTCTTACACTGTGTTCCTGACTAACAATGCGCATATCCAGGGTAACCTTTTCAAGTTTTCCTTTTTTTTTTGTCCTGTCAGCCTCAGCCTGTGACAATTGACACTGGGTCAATTGTTTCTGGAGATCCTTTTCGCCAGTCTGTCAGACAGCCAGTCAGACAGCTCTTGCATGCACGGCATGCAGTTTTCTGAAGTAAGAGCACAGCTTGTGTTCTTTGTTTTGTAGAACAGTTATTCAAAATCTTGTAAAGTTACAGGGATATTTTTTTTTTGGGGGGGGGGTTGTATTTCTTGAGATGCAAATAAATACCACAAATTACAAATATAATGTCATAGTTGATAAGCCTCAGCCCTTCAAAGGCTTACAATTTAATGAAGCCTTCTTTTTTTGATGATATGGATGGCCAAATTTCCCTGACGACGTGCTGCCACAGCTTATCTCTGGGAGAGAGTGTGTGCGCGCATTAATTTCCCTGTGTATTCTGTCTTCTGGGGTGTGTGCCTGCATACGTTGAGCACACTGCCAGCCCAGTGTGGTGACCTTGTGTCCCTCTGTGTGTGTGATTGTGTGTGTACTCAGGGTGTCCGGCCTCTTCGCTCTTTCCTGATAATGGGTGTATATACATTTAAATCTAGGATTACTCGGCTGATTTACAAGAGGGTTGGCCTGGTGCATGCAGACGGCCATTACAAAACCCTGAAGCTGAGTAAGAAAATCTTGACTGTACGCTTTCCCCCATTTTAGGCGGGGCTAACTTGAGGCTTCTACAAGTACGAAACCATCTGAACCGAGACCAATCTGGGGGAATGTAACAGATTTATTCCAGCCTTTTCTGAGCACAAAATGATACAGAAAATAACAATTGACCACAAAGTTGTTCCTTTGAATAGTGAAGGACAATGCTGACAATGTCTTGTTGAAACAACAGTCTTCGTATTTTCTAAGGGCATCGTTCAGAACTAATTACAGCAAAGTCAAACTTGCCTGCCATTAATTGTTATTTATGAGGGGGAATTAATTTGCAGAAAGTTGTGGGCTACTCTGAAATGTATGCTGACCTTGGCAACAGGACACGGCAAACTAATGCATTCACACCTTTGGCAGATTTTATGCAAACTAAAATGAATATTTGATCGAGGATTTTTCTTACCAAGGTTACATGGTTGGAGGGGTTTTTGTGTCACTCTTTGATTCTGTGGGCTTTGTAGATGCTGCTATCCAATGACGTCCCGCTACTGAATAATATACTACTGCACATAGAAAGGTATCATATCAAATTTTAAATGTTCAGTAACCTATGGGCTGTTGTCCATGTTCTTGGTTGTCACTGACACCCAGCCTGATGAATGCAAATGTAACTGTGGTCATCTCCTGAGGGAGTGCAGAGGGGAATGAGGGATTGTTGGTCGTAATTAATTTACTGCTAGATTACACTGGATAATGCCCGTATCATTACAAAATTAGGTTGACAGTGGTGTTGGTGTATATAGTGTGGGGTGTGTGTCAATACACACAAGACATGTGCATTTGTTTGTTACGTGGAGGCTATTATGGCCCTTGAGACATCCCTAAGTGGGAAATGGTGTTTGATTATACACAAGCAGACGTACACACGGGCAATCAGCATGCACAACTCATTAAAACCAAAGATCTTGAGTGTAATTCTGGAGATTCACGTTTTTGTATTGAGTGCATGGGAGTCTTGGGTTCACAATGAGAAATTTAAAAGGGTCCTCTCCACTAGCATTAAAATAAAGCTCCTTAAAACTAAGATTTTGTAATATAATAGACTTTTTTGTCAAACTCCGCAAATATCTCCTCACGATCTGCAAGCTGTCTATTCGGTGTCCATAACCCTAACCCGAAAAAATCCGGTGTTCCTACACTGCCCTGGCTGTGTAAATGGGAAATGAACAAAGTGGTTTGGACCGAGCCTCACACCACTATTGTGTAGGTGCTGGTGAACAGGACGGGGGAAAGGCCATGGGTGTATAAAGGGAGTGGGAGCAAGAGGGACGTAAAATCTGGCACATGCTAATGTTCTGAAGGAGCACTGATGAGAGGGGTGTATTTGTTCAGGTGTTGAGTTCAAATAGCAACGGTTTTTCCCAGGATTCAATTATGACAAGGGATTACAGACAGTACCTTGCCAAAATATTGTGTTTCTGTATCAGGCATGCACTCCTAGTTAGCTGGAATTTCACACAAATATGTTGCAGTGTTTAGGGAGAATGGAGCTTCAGAAAATCAAAGCCATTTTGGATTAAAAAAAGACGACTTTTACATTAATTCTGGTTTTAGCAACTTTTATCAGAGGAACATGTAGTTTGTCTCAATTAATGCTAAATTTAACACATCAGGAAATCCTCACATGTATTTGATAACTATGCAATGAGGACCAAGCAACATATTCTATTAATATTATTTTTATTTAAGGATTGATGCTTTTTGGGGTTAGGTACACAAAATGTGAATCTTAATTTGACAAAAAATGATGAGCATGCTGTATATTCCTACATAAATATAAAACATTTTATAAAATTCTGATTGTACTCCTTTTAATTTGCTAACCAGTGGGAAAGAGTAACCACACTATCTACTATTATGGCAACTGTTCCTCTTTTCTTTCTTTTTTTAGGTTCAACGAAGCAAAAACATAAAGGATTCATCCATCATGAAAATGTGCACTTTGCTTGGTGTGCAACATCACAGCCGGTCGCTGCTGCTCTAACGTGGACAAAAAGTTTTCAAGAGGAGCCTTCGGAAAACTTGAAAGCATCCCTGATTCTGTCCCTTCTCTCGCTCTTTCCTGTCTTTTGAGTTGCACTTGCACAAAGGCAGTCAAAATGCAAAAAATGCTTGACTATTCAACAGGCGCTCTCCCCTCTGCATAAACTTCTCGGTTGCCTCTTTGTCCGATTAATACCTTCATGTCTTTTCAGAACACCCCCCCCTCCCCTACAGCCTCCCTAGCCCCAACCCCACATCGCCATCCCAGACAAGCCTTAGTCCTCATTATACACAGCTTCCACTCTAGTTCCCAAGATTAGGCAAATGAGCTCCCAAGCGCAGTCTATAGACAGCAACTCGGACCCCCCTCCCATCCTGACATTCATCAAAAACTAAGAAGCACTAAATAAGTATTATTTCACTTCCATATACAATTTGATATATAGTCTGATTTGATGTGACCAACAAGTGGCTATTAAAATGTCCTTAATATTTTCTTAAATGTACCATGATGGATTGAGAATGAGCATTCCAATTAATAACAATAGGACATTATAGAACAGAGGGCGCAAATCCCTTTCCAGAGCACAAAATAAAGGATCCCCAACAAAACCCATCACATGCAACGCAAACATCATTCAGCATCAATTGAATCACTTCCTGCCATTTCAAAAGCAGCGTGCAGTAATTCATTGTTGCTCACTTATTCTTCAATAGTCCAGCGCTTACTGTAGGAAAAATGCAGTAGTTTGCGAGAAGATTACAGAGAGATAGAAAAAGGTTTAGACTGTTGAACTACTAAGACATTGGCTGTATTAAAGTGAGTGTAATCTATGCAATCAAATGTAACAAAGACATGATGGGTCATAATAAAGTGGGGACTTAGTCTTGGCAATTTTTCGGCGACTGTATTCTCTGTTCCCTCCACTATGTGTAGGCCGATCTGCATGGATGTATATACAGGTTTGTTTTTTATACTGTAGTCATATGTCTCATCTTATCTTTCTAGCGGAAGACTTAAATAGCATACTGTAAACAAAGTCAAACTAGAAGAGAAGGTTTGAATGACAGCAGCAGTCAAAAGCAAAATGCTATAAGATGTGATTGGCCATACTAAGGTTGTCAGTTTATTTACTCTGGTGTAGGTTGTAAGCATTCCACATACAATTGACTTCCTGAGCACAATAAATACATTTGCTGGGAAAGTCCTATCTTTCCTTATCAGATAATGAAATCTCATATTTGGGCATCCCATATCCCAACTACACAGCACAGTTACAGGAGGACACAGAATGGTACTGAGCCTCAGACTGATGCAAAGCTGATTATTGCTCCCCAGCTCCTGCAGCTCTCTGGCTCATCTAACAGTCTTAACCTCCAATAACCTTTCATTCCCACCAGCCGCAACAAGAAGGAGTAGTCATCCAATGGAGGGTTAAAGGTCAGGGGGATGCCTATTCTCTCTTTGCCAGACCATCCACACTAGGATGGAACGGTATTATTATTGAACCAAAAAGGTATGGTTGTGACGGTTCGATGCATGAATTTACACAGAGAATACACAATATAAAAATAAATAAAACTTACGTGCAAATTAATTAATGTAATGCGGAACTACTGTTAAATACGCTGGTTCTTCAGGGACACCTATTAGCTCTGACGCTCCGATTGGAGCGCCATACGTAGCCGAGCTCCGCCCATGTATGCGGTTCTGTGAGTTAGAGATAGCAGCATGTAGGACGAGTATGGAAAACAACTTTGGTTTCCCAGTCCCAGTTCCAGTAGTACAGGCAAGAGAGTGGTGGATAAGACTGCTGTTGTAGATTAGTGTTACATTTCCAGCGTTGCAGCTCCCGTTGCAGCTAACCGTGACGTTAGTTGGTACAGAAGCACTGGTACAGAAGCACTGGTACTTGTTACTTCAGGCTAACTATATTAGCTGTAGCCTGGCTGACAGCAGCTTTCTGACAGCAGTGAGAAATGGCCGGGAGACCTTGTTATAATGTTGCATTAATCAGGTAATTTAGTTTGTCTTGATGTTGTAGTTTCAGTTGTATAGCTGAGTGTCTTACTTTGTTCCAGATGGCGTCGAGAGGATGTGAGATACTTATTGTTTACTCTTTACGTCTTACTTTACACACTTCAGGCTGTTGCAGCTAACTCAGGGGAGAGACTCTATGACACTACGTGGTACAGCCTGAGACAAACAGTTAAAAAATTGCCTTCTGCATTTTTGTTTTGCTTTTCCCTCCATTGTACCAAACTCGTACCGAACCGTGATGTCTGACTTCTCTGTACCGTTCCAACCCTAATCCACACACCTCAGAGCGGAGGAGGGTCTGGCTAGTCCATACAGCATTCTGGGAAGGAAGAAAAACATGCTCTGGTTTATTGGCATTTCTTTAAACCACTCACAAAAGGCAGTAAGCTTAGCACAGAGCCGTCTCATTTTACCACACAGAGATCTGAGGAGCAGTTAACCATAGTCCTTATTAAGACGGTTTAGAATTCCAACATAAATAAAGCGTAAGGAAACAAAACTGCAATCCCTGTAGTGGAATGTCAAGGATATAGACTAGGAATCATTGGAAAGCATCGATTTTAAAGCATTGCGATAAACTGCTACCCCTTTGATTTGTGCAAGTGTGTTTATTTTTTATGGGACAATATGTTTCCATTTGTCCCAGGGGACAGAGGAAGACAGTATATTGTAGGAGTCATGTCAAATGATTTCTTTTGGAGATAATCAACTCGTACATGCCTTCAAATGCTTGCCTTCGCCGTATATATTTTTTTCGATAGCATAACATAACGCATTCTCCCTGACTGGAAGAAAAAGTCAGCAACTGACTAAAGAAAAGAAGTCCTGAAGTTGATAAAGCAACCGTCTTCAATTTCTTGGCATTAGCATTGGTGTACATTCCTTGCCCCTCTCCTATGTACATGAGAAAGACCAGAGAGAAAATTGTTGTTAACAAGACAGTTCTCACCCCATGACACTGCCAAGTTATTCTGCTTGTGTGAGCTAATATTGAAGGAAAAGGGGAGGAAAACTCACGTCTAATGGCTTTATGAACATTACTTTTCTAGAATTCAAAATGGCGAGCAGAACAGAGACATGGAGCAGAGGCTTGGGGAAGTAAGGATGGGATGTGTGTTAAGCAGTCCAATAAATCCCTTGTATTTGTTTGGTTTATTTTGGTCTGGTTTCATCTTGTAGAGTAAAACATGACATATAGTTGGCAGGTAAAACTTTGCCTAAATCCGCTTCACTACTGCTTAATGCAGGAAGATGTTGAACCCCTTTCAAACTTGGGAGAGAAGTGTGAATCCTAAGTAGGCAGCCAGGATAATAACAATTCATCATACATAGCTATTGGTCCGATCCAAGCTGGCAGACAGCCAAAACAGCACTTTCAAGAGAGAAAAAGACACCTTTGCCTTTTAAAGGAGCGATAAATCCCATTGATTGGAGTTAAATGCTTTCATTCTGTGGATACTGGCTATTACACCAAGCAGCGTGTAAAAGGGGGGAGAGATCATTCGGAAACAGCAAGGTACTCAACTAATGTTCGCTTTAGATGAAGTCAATATTAGACTAAATGTGTAAAACAGTACAACAGATCAGAGGCTTTTGAAACCTCTGGAAACATGACTATGCGTATTTTCAATGAGCCGCAAGTATCTTGGGGAAACTGAAAAACACAGCCCAATGCATGTCATCACCTTTGTTCTCTCTGGTGATACTCCTGGTACAGTTAGTCCAATCTTCTCCCTGTCTGACATACAGGAGATACCCAGAATCCTTAAAGGTGCTCTAAGTGATGTGAAGTAAGTGAAGGATATAACAATTGTTGTCACATGCAGCTAACATCTCCTCACTATCTGCTAGCTGCCTGTCCCAAGACCACACTGTAAAAACATCTCCTCACTATCTGCTAGCTGTCTGTCCCAAGACCACACTGTAAAAACATCTCCTCACTATCTGCTAGCTGCCTGTCCCAAGACCACACTGTAAAAAACATCTCCTCACTATCTGCTAGCTGCCTGTCCCCTGAACACACTGTAAAAAACATCTCCTCACTATCTGCTAGCTGCCTGTCCCAAGACCACACTGTAAAAAACATCTCCTCACTATCTGCTAGCTGCCTATCCCCTGAACACACTGTAAAAAACATCTCCTCACTATCTGCTAGCTGCCTGTTTCCTGAACACACTATAAAAAACATCTCCTCCTCTCACTTCTCCCTCGCTTGAATAGTACACTTTGCACCGTCTTTTCAGAGAGGGAAAGCACAATTTGTAAATGGTGGCTAATGTAAGCAACATCAGCAGCAGCCTTCTCCCTGCTGATGTTATGAAGAAAGAACAGAGAAAGAAGAAATGTTGCAACCAAGGTTCTTTCATTGGGAGGAAACTGTGTTCCTCGGCTGGACCATTGAGGCTATTTTTATCCTGGAAGATGGCTTTTTGGGAATCCTTTGCACCAAAACATTCATGAAATCTTTGACTGCAATGGTATACGGAGAATCATTAAGCTAATAGTGATGTGTGGTACATCCACCAGGTCTGAAGTTAATGAGTAAAGTACCACAAGCATCAAACTTTGAATTATAATTCCTTTAATTAACTAATACATACATCTTAGGGCTGGAACGAAATGCTTTGTCCCAATTCGTTTCTTTCACGATACATGAATGCCGATAGGATTTGTATTGCGATTTGATAGTATTAAGTAGTGAAATTTTCTTTTTCTTCTTTAATAGTTGAATAATACACTTCTACAGACAATATATCATGAGACATTTCTTAAAACTGATTTTTAAAACTTTTTTTTAAAGGATGCACATCACGTGTCAGTCAGTCAATCTGACATGTATTTAAATTCTAAAGAAGTCCATGTATTTTTGGCATTTTCTGCTTTCGGTCCGTTTTGCTGGACCCGGATATGATGTAGTAGAAATGTAGAAAAATATTTGGGTGAATCATTGGTATTACAAAAAAGTTGAAACATTCATTCTAGGAAAAATAATCAGTTTTAAAAATTGTCTAATAAAAAATCATGACCCTATAACACAAAAGACCAAATGATCCCATTGTATGTTTCTGTTCAGTCCCCCACTGCGAAGGTAGCCGTAGCCTTTTCTCACATATCCGACCTGTGTATCAAGCTTGGCATTAAGCCAAATCAGCAGCATAATCCTCTGAAAAATTGTTTTATTTACTGGTTCACCTCCATTTGTTTAACAATCAACCTTGAGTGGGGTCAGTGCTCTGCTGGTCACCAGTCTCTTTTAACCGACTGTTTACTTTGTAATAAAGACACAAATTGAATTCAAGGACCTTGAAATTATCAGTCGATGAATGAAGGTTGAATAAGCAATTATTCCATAAATCATGATTGCTTTCGATTGTTCAAAAGATAACACACCAATCGACATTCGTTGCACATCAATAGGTACAGTAAAGATGAAGGGGAGGAGTGAATTAGGGATAGAATCATCAGGGAGTATAATCTCCATGACAAAGCATCACAGATATTTTATCGTTAGCCTAATGTCCAGGGTGCTATTTGCCGGATGGCGATGCATGGGATTTCCCCTTTTCTGGTCTACATATCCCTGCTTCTGCTGAATTATTTTTATCCCATAAAAAAATGTATCCCCCACCCCCCTCTGATCAATGCTACTTCACTAATGGACCTAAAATAAAAGTACTTTAAACTTAGTGAATCAGTTGTTTAGCCGCTAATAGCTGACTGTGAGTCGGGTACAGACGCTGCAACATGACGGTCCTTTCAGGAGCCGTGGTAGTGGAGTTTAGCCAGAAAAAATTAGCGTCATGCGGCGGTGAGAGTTAAGTTAAGGCACCAAAACGACTCGTTAAGTTTAGAAAAAAGCTTGTGGTTTGGATTAAGACATTCCCAAGGAACAAACAAGCATTTCCTGGGTGAAAGTATTTTGCTTTTGCCGCAAAGTGAACTCCGCTCTCCGGCTTGAAAGCGCTGTTTCATGTTGAATGTTAAAATGAATTTAAGTCTTTGAAATGCCTGATCGAGTGGCACAATATCCATGGTAATGCAAGGGGAATTTAAATATTGCATGTTTTGATTGGTTGTGCATGATCAAGCACCCCCACCCCTCCTCCTTTTTTTATTTTCATTATTTACAAATCGCACCCTGCTAATGGCAATCACTTAAGTATCTAATTTGTTCCACAGAAATATATTTGCATGTAAGGTGAAGTAATATACATTTTGTAAAATTACAAAAGTCATCCCTGACCTGATCTCTCACCTTTTTGGAAAACAGGTTAGTTCACCTTGCCGAAGAGTTGGCTAGTAAGACAAGTAAAGGTTGTTGCTCATGTTCTTAGTTAGAGTTAGTAGTCACTTGTTGATTAGCTGTCTGGGACATGAACTGTCTCTTAAGTGCAGCCACACCAGATGTTTTCTCCCCCTTCTCTGAACTCTGAACAGTAAAGGAATCAGCGTTGCAAAGCCACTCTGCTCTCACTAGGAAAAACATATTGGGCCCTTCGACAGATCCTGTGGCTTACAGATCAAAACTCTGCAGTAATCTGTAGATTTCTTCCAGAGAATCATAAATGTGTCAGTCTAAGTGTGCGTCTCTGTTCCAAGAAGTGCATGATGTGAGGCAATGGTTAAGCAGAGCTGGCAAAATCTGCTGCCGATCTGCTTGAAGTTGACAATAAAAGGCAGCTCTGCATTGGAAAACAAGGGCAGAGTTCCTTAAAATTAACCCAAGCAGACATGTCACTTACTGTATTAAAAACAAGGAACAAAGGGAAATGCTAAAACACATCACGCTGAGGAGAAAAATGGGCTATATCTTCCCTTGTGGTTTCTGTGCTATTGCCGAGGGATATTACACTCCTTTAAATGCTTATCCACCCTTTTTCTTTTCCCCCACTCTAACTACACAAAGAGCAGCAAAAAATGGAGCAATTAATACAGAACTCTGGCGCATACAATCTGGGAGGCCAGATAGTCCTCAAGGGCTCAAAACTGAGTAAACTATCCTCACAGTCCCTTGTTCACCCTTTGGCCTAACATGTGGCTACCCCATACACTTATTTTCCTAAGGCAAATAAAAAAGCAAAGTATCACTACTTCAATGCTTGCCATATTAGACATTTTATGTTTATGTCACATAAAATATCCTCCATTGGTGCTGAATTTTTAAACCTGCTCAGCTGTGTAATGCATGTAGATTATCTGCTTGCCTCTACCAGACTAATTGTAGGGAGGTGGAGATGATGTGTTGATCATGACAAAGTGTGATGAACCTACATCTGCCTCTAGTGTAGAAAAATGATGACCTAGCCTAGCCCAGAGAGATGAGCCCACCTCCTAGTGCTGGCTTCTTTTTGGAAGCCCGCACATAACGACAGAAAATGACATGCTGACTTTGGCATTTTTAATGAGCGGATTAGGTATAATTTTCCTCCCCACAGTTCTTGTGGCAAACGTCATCATGTGTCCTTGAAACGTATTGCTCAGACTCCTGCCAAGCACAGCTTCAATAATCAGCACATTAAATACTGCTGCTGACATGGAAAAGCAGTCGGATTTGCAGTCAATTCAAGATCGTGCTCTCCAACGAAAATATGTGATTATTGTTTGCAGTATAAGTCCCTCAGCAGTCATAGACTTGAGTCAAGTACATGCAATCTGTTTGAGTCCACCGGCCAGGGAGCTGAAAGGAACTAATGACTCATGCTCAACTGATAGATCTGTTCTGTGAGCTTGGTGAGTGTTTAAGGGGGGGATTTAACCCCTCACTATCGCATAGTGCCTGACCAAGATGGAGGACAACAGGGAGTGTGTCGTGGCAGGTTAATTCACTCGGGGAAGGAGCGTGTCTACCAGCCCTGTTACCGACATACTGGAGCATATGCTGCTTGCACGAGCGAGAGATCCTCCGTGCAGATGGTCTTCGTTGGAAACACATCGACTCCTACTCAGCCGTGTAACCTCCTGTTGGCATTGGCTGAGGGGCTGTAAAGCCACACATAAGTAGGGGGCTGAAATTAGCAAAGGCATCAATTCAGAGGATCACCAGAAAAAAAAGGCTCACATGGAGGTCTAGGCTTTGTTGTACCTCATTCTCGCCATGCTATTCTATGCAAAGTAGTGGTTCCATAGACATATCAGTAACAAAGTATAACGTAGCTATTATTTGCACCAACAATTATAAAGGTATGTTGTATTTTTTCCACTTTACTGTTAAATTCAGAATCTGACAATTTCTTTCTAATGTGGGCTTGGCAATATAAAAAAAGCAACAGAGTATTATAAATAATCATTGAACATGTTGATGAGGAAAATAAATCATTTTCAAATAATATGAATTTATTTTTTTTGTTTCCTTGGAAAGTTTTCAACATAAAAAAAAGTATTGCCCAACTCTATTCCTTAACCTCCTGCTTTTAAAAAAGGAGTATCATGCCAACTCTGAGATGAATTATAAACTTTGTTTCTTTTTGGTAAACAGCTGAATAGGAGGGAGGAATACACAAGGGAACAGGGAGATGGAAGATAACTCCCTTGGTGTGGGTGCTATTTTCTATTTGAAAGGTGATCCCAACATGCAAGCCTTGCTGCATGTTGAAAGGAAAAAAAAGTTACTTCCTTTACTGCAGCTCCTCCTGAGTGATAGCAATTTGGCTGACGACAGAAAAGTATGTCAAAGAAATCATAAACTAATCTCGGATGTAATGCTTTTCATTTCAAATGATGACTTTAAAACCAGTTTTGCATGTACAAAGACAAATCCTCTTTGTATTCAAAAAAGAAAAACATAAATATTCAAACAGGGATCATCTACTGCAACGTAGCTCTTGCTGTTGAGCTTGTATGAATGATCTCTCGCTGACTATTCATCCACTTCACAAGGCTTTTGGGCTGAATCAAACCGCCACCATAAGAAGTCTGCCAAAGGCCCGTCTCTCATTTGAAACTGATTATAGTGCCAAAAAAAGAAGGAAAAAAACTGTTATCTCTAAATGAGAGCTCAAATCACTGAGGTTAAAACACTGTCTAGCCAGAGTAAGTAAGAGTTTTAATTGTGACTGGGTGATTATAGTTCAAAGCAAAACGTCTTGTAGTGGTAATCATCATTTGCTTTTCCCACCTACTGTGCATGTCTGTAAAACGATTTATCTGACATTTTAGAGAAAGTGTTTAAAGAGCAACTACAACTATGAATTTCCCACTACATGTACTGTTGTAGTGCTGTGGCTATCTTGTGTAGATTTACTTTACTATTCTGTCTTCTTACACAAACAAATGGACATTACACATCCCAAAGCAATGCATTTCAGGTATACCCCCACTTGTTACAAATCTAGTATGACTTGCACACAGCCAATCCCCCAATGGACCTCCATGACGGCGCCAGCCACAGTTGCTGGGAAAATACGGGATGCAGCTGCAAAGCTTCGATATAATGAATGTCTGTTCACTAAACCCAACCACACTTTGCTTCTGACACAACCTTGCACCTTCTCCAGAGTACATCCCAGAGGAGCAATTCACTGTGTCAATGATGCTGAATAGCCCCACCCAGTCAACCAGCCGGGTTTCTACAGCTCCCCCAGTCTCTGCTACCCTCACACTCCTACACCCAAAACAAGTCTGAGGTAGCTACATTGCTAGAAAAAGCTGTTGGGTTAAATGCACAAAGAGTGCTTTTTCTCCAATTTCTGTTGAGTTACCAGTGAGCTAGTCTTTAAAGTCTTTGCCAGACCTTCCTCCACAGCGCTGCGGACAAAGGTCTGGCTAGCTCACACAGCATCCTCGGATGCAAGAAAAATGTGCTCTTGTTTATTGGCATTTCTTTAAACCAATCCCAATCGTCATGGGCGGGGCTAAGCACGGGACACGTGTACATTCAAAAGAAGTTTTAGTCGTGCAACATAAACTCTGATTGGACAGATAGTCTAGCTAGCTGTCTGGATTCACCCTGCAGAGATCTGGGACCTGGAACCATAGTCCTCAGATTGGACAGATGTCTAGCTAGCTGTCTGGATTTACCCTGCAGAGATCTGAGGACCAGGTAACCATAGTCCTCAATTGGCCAGATAGTCTAGCTAGCTGTCTGGATTTACCCTGCAGAAATCTGAGGACCAGGTAACCATAGTCCTCAGATTGGACAGATAGTCTAGCTAGCTGTCTGGATTACCCTGCAGAGATCTGAGGACCAGTAACCATAGTCCTCAGATTGGACAGATAGTCTAGCTAGCTGTCTGGATTTACCCTGCAGAGATCTGAGGACCGGTAACCGTAGTCCTCAGATTGGACGATAGTCTAGCTATCGGTCTGGATTTACCCTGCAGAGATCTGAGGACCAGGTAACCATAGTCCTCATTAATCCACCGGATGTTAGAAAGCCAACAAAAAGAAAGCGGAAGGTAACGGACATCCGGACAAAAAAAGTGAAATCCGGTCAAAAATCCGGCGGCAACCGAGGAATCCCATAGGGTGGAAGGTCGTGGATATATATAGTGTGTGTGCAGTGCATAAAAACCTTCCCACCAAGCATGTTTTTAGTTGGAACTGGGAGTCGGACAGCGATCTGGGCTGTGGCTGCAGTGGGAGGGACAAAGATAGAGCTGGGGAGGAAGGTGAGGACTAAGCCGGGACTAAAGCCAGGCAGGGAGGAATGTTACTAAGGGAGGGATGTGGTTAGGACAGCCCTGAGGCCGACTGAGGCTGGGAAAACAGCAAAAAAAAAGTTATTTATCCATGTACTTGGCAGTTTTTAGTGAAAACACATGAAGACATGACCCAATGTGACAGAGATAATTACTTTTTCAATGTAGTTTCCAATGCAGTTTCACCAAAATGCAAGAAAAAGGATCTGTCCATTTCTTTTGCCAAGATAATACCGTTAGATTTCAGAATCTATAAACAAGGCTTCGTTGGAAGCTAATTAAATTATGTCATGGTTGATTTTTTTAAGAGGAACATTCAAGTTTTAAGATAAAGTTGATTTGGACATGTTTGCCTGGAAAGAAAGCTGCTTGAAGGAAGATGAAAAGCAACAAAGAAGTTTGGAGGGGGAAAAGCCAAACAAAGACGGACTGTTGCAGCCTATACCGAGAGCTCCATAAATACTCCACATCTGCTGCAAAATACTCGAGCATGACATTATTAATCAAGCAATGTTATTCAAAAACCCCACTGTCTTGGCCAATAGCTTGTCTTGAATAAGAGATGTTTTATCAGATTCAATTCAGTGATGAAGAGCTTCTCCACGCGCTAAGTCAGATAGAACAATGGTTTCAAACAGCCCATTAAACACTTCAATTAGACCTGCTGGTTCTCACCTCCTCCTCACTCCCTGTGAAACGGACTCAACTCTTCCTCCTCAGCTGTACACAGCGTCTGACACACGCTCAAGTGAGAAAAAAACGACAACACCATTCAGTGCGCACATCTGGTACTGCCTGCCTGACGCCGTCACAAAAAAAAAAAAAAAAAAAAAAAAAAAAAAAAGACTTAGCACATATGTTTCTTTATGGCCACAGGCACAATCATGTCTCTCTTGACAACCTAGCAACAGGCCCCTTAAATCATTTGGCACCAGTAAAGTCCTAATCCCAGAGACAGAGTGACAGGTAATGTATTTCTACAAAGTGGTGCGTTTCTATCCGGGCTCTCGGGTTGATAATGGTTCACATTAGCATGGGGATGACAGGTGGTGGATGGACCGAGTAAGAGAAGCAGTTGAAGCTGTTTTCATTGGACAGGCTTGGCAGGACAAAAGGAGGTAAAGATGGCAGAAAATGTGGCGTTTTGAAATGGGGCATGTGAGGTTATGAGACTGAGCTGTTTAGAAGTGCCCTCAAGCTACCTAACATGAGTGTAAGTGACAATGAGTAAGAGTTTAGCACACTTCTTTTGTCACATGAAGGATTAGGTTGTGTGAATTGGTGGTCCCACCCTTTTGCAACCATTTAAAAAGGCAAAAACTTTGAGAACTAGCGTTTCCTTTTGGCTTGTTGGTGCTGTATTAATCACTTTCTAAAATGTTTGATGTGATTCCCTTCTTTCTTAGATGGCCATTTGTTAATGAATGATGACAAAGACTACTCCTCAGAAGTAGTGGGGCAGTAAATGCATCAGTGCACATGGAATAGCATCTGTTTGCATATGTCAAGCCAGTATGGGGGTTCTATTGTGGTCGGAGCGCTGTACACAGTAAATCCATGCCAAACTGTCTTCCTCGTTGTTACTCTGGGTGTCATTTTAAGCTGAAATCCATGTTTTTTAAAGTCATGAATCATTTAACCCTCTGAATAATGGTTGGAGTTCAGCAAAACATTACAAACAGCAAATTCCCTGTGGCTGGAGAGGATGCGTTGCAAACGATCCCAGTGTGGCTTTGGTGGAGTTCTGAACCTTCAGCTTACTACCTCCAGAAATCATGTTAAAGGGGGGGCACGTCATGAAAAATTCACTTTTTCAGTGCTTGTGCACATACCTCTGTACATTTGGGTTTCTGATAGGCAGGCATGCATATTTTCACCCATGGCCTGAGAATAGCAATTGCAAAGGTGCATCATATTTTTCTTGCAATAAGGGGAGACTGAGCTTTTTTTGGTGTGTGGCGTGGGACTTACAGAGACAGGCGATAAAATGGAGCATTGTAGACAGAGGGTTAGGGTTAGAGGGTAGGATATAGGTACACTACAATTAGACGAACAGTATGAGAAAAAAATAATGTCTTTCTGAAAATTAAAGCATGTAAACATGTTCTAGTAGAAATCAAAAGTAAAAGCATGAACCTGAAAATGAGAAATTTTCAGCAATTTCAATAAAATTTCCAGAAAGAAGTTTAAGAAGTTTCCAGGTGCCAAAATGACTAGTCAACAAAAGGAAACTTAATGCCCCTCAAATCACCTGCCTAAGGGTGTAACATGACTAAGAATGAAAAGGAATATCAGTATGATGACACAACATTAGCTGAAAGGCCATTTTTGCCCCGACCTTGTGTTCACACCTCCTCATGACTAATCCAGCTTCAGGGCCTCTGGTTTCCATGTTAACTCCAAAAAAGCCTGACGGCCCAACGCTGCGGGTGTTTGGTTTGAAATATTGTACATGTACGTGTGTGTGTGTGTGTATGTTGGAGAGACATAAAATGAGCATGCTAGTATCTGTGAAATAGAGATTAGTACACGTTGAATGCCAAAAATCTGTGTGTGTGGAGGAAAAGCACTAAACACTATTATGGGTCTCAATTCCTATTTCTAAAAAATAGGACATATTACTGCAGGCACTAAGATCAAAGGAAAATCTTTTTTTTGTGCATAATGTGCTGTTTTTACCGGTTCTCATGGTGGGAAGAAAAGTTAAGTCACAAATTAAAATGACCCAAAGACTTTTACTTTTGATCATTGAGGCAAATAGTCTAAGTCAAAAACAACAATTGCCTTTCTCTTTGTGTTAAAGCTGTGTAAAACTCACTGTGCCGTACGGACATCTGGAGCAAGGATTTAAATGTTCTCTCTCCATGTATTTCTCTGTGCTGGCAGCATGAAAAGGTTGTGCCACCGTGCAGGGACATGTGTGCTTGCTAGCATGTGTAGGTCATGGAGCAAAATCTGTTTATGAGTGTGCGTGTGTGTGTGTGTGGCAGTGTAAGAGGCTGTGTCAGTGCCAGGGTGCGAGAACCGAGGTCCAGCTCTACCTATTCCATCTCTCAGCACCATGGCAGGCCCAGAGAGCGGGGTAACCCCCAGATACACACCCTTGCCAGGGCGTCACACACACGCGGACAGACGGCTAACCCGAAACATGCGTTTTCAATCATTCCAACGGGCAGGCTTCCTAACAGCAGCCCCATCAACTCGTACAAGCACCACATGCATGTAGTGTTCCTGCCTGACCACTACAAAGTGTCAAACCATTTCTAAAGGAAAGCAGATTGGGAAGTGCTCAGAAGAGGTGTAATCAGGGGGGGGGGGGGACAGCACTGAGCGCAGCATGGGAGTAACTGTACCCAGAAATGGGTTTCCTTCCCTGCTGAGGCCACCCATGCCACAAATGTATTTGTTCCCTACTGTAAGGCACTTTGGATCAAGGCATCCCCAAAATGGCATATGTTTGCAATATACTTTAATGTACTAAAGTTGTTTTTGCACATGTAATGGCTTAAAAGGTTTTGCTCAGTTAAAAAGCTATAATGTTATAGTAGTAGCAACACTAAAATAGATTTCCATACAGATAAAGCGAAAAATAGAAAGCAGTTGCAAAACATTAGTTCCTTAAGCAATATAGTAAGTAAGTAAGTAAGTAAGTAAGTAGTAAGTAGTAAGATTTATTTATATAGCACCTTTCACAGATAAAAATCACAAAGTGCTTCACAGTAAAATGAGTACAATATAATGCAATAGACACTTAAAAACAAATGGAAAACATAAAAACAAAACCATAAAAAAATATATAAAATATATAAAGCTGAACCAATTATTGGTCAATTACTAGTCAATGGATTAATACATATCTTTGAGGTTTGGAGTCACCTCAGACTTAATTAATAGTTGTTGTTTGTAGGGTGCACCAAATCCAGATTTTTGGGGTTTGGCCAAATCCAAATCCACTGGCAGTGCACGATTCAGAAAATTTCAAGATTCTATATTGATTTTTAGGCTGAATTAAAAAAAAAAAAATTCACAGTATGTAAATGTACTTACTTTTTCTATGTAATAGTATGCATGTCATTACAAAAAAAAAAATCGAATCGATTTTTGGAATTCTACAAATCACTATTGAATCTATAGAGCTTGAATCGAGATAAGAATGGGAATCAATTTTTTTGCACACCCCTTGAACCCAACGAAACCAAAACCAAATACCGAATCCTACTCCCATCCTCAGTCTATTAACACAGCAAACACATTAATGAAGTAAACAACGTCCACAGCAGTGTATTTTTCCTTTTATTTTAACTGTAAAAAAAAAAGAATAGGCAACATTATGCCAGGAAGGCAAGTGGGAAAAACTATTTTGTTTACCCTATCTCAAGATCCAATCAATATCCAAAATATTAGTATTTTAGATTAGATAATCCCGTAAAGTAGACTAAAGTAATGGCCGTCTGGTTAACATACATTTTTTGCTGTGACTGTCCTTCCTTTGGCGTTCCTGAAGTTGCTGCATTTTGGCTGCTGCCTGTAGATTCCTTCATGCACAGCTCGTATTCTTTCGGATGTTTCATACATAAATGTTGTAACAGCGGCGATGTTGTGTATTGTTTAGGGTCCTCGAGACGAGACAAATCGGCATTGGAAATTGAACATGCAGCTCAACTTGAATCGGCTTCTTTTGACTGAAAGTACTGCCAAACATCACGTTTTCTGCTCACGAGTTCCATTTTAAGTCAAAAGAAATGACGGATTGCTTGCATGGATAGTAGGTGTTTGAAATACGAGACAATATGTGCTGCCTTTATTGACGTATGTGCCTGCTTGTATTATCAGCTGAAATACCTATTTTGACTGTATGAATTATAATATTCTAAATGTTTAATCCTATCATATGACATGTGTTGGATTTAATGGCCTCAGCTGGATCTCTGTATGGATTTCACAGGCACAACAGGTCTCCTGAGATTCACTATGGATTTTACAGCCCCCCCCAACTGATCCATTGTGATTTCTCCCCGAAAAAGGCCCTGCCAGAAGTCAGGCATGGAAAACAGTCATCATTTTGCCATCTAACTGGCTCCTGTTCTGTAAGCCATGTTACCTCATGGCTGTATTGTGATTCCAGACAGTGTTTTATTGACCCC
This sequence comes from Etheostoma spectabile, assembly GCF_008692095.1. Classification (NCBI taxonomy): domain Eukaryota; kingdom Metazoa; phylum Chordata; class Actinopteri; order Perciformes; family Percidae; genus Etheostoma; species Etheostoma spectabile. The sequence goes on from NC_045736.1 coordinate 30,735,553, forward strand.
GGAGGACGTGTATCGGCCTTTCTTTGGCAGCTCTAGAGTCGTGGGCATGTGTTTTAGAGATTGTGTTTCCTGCTTGAAGTCTTTAACAGGTTTGAAATTAGAATAAAATAACAAGGTCCAATGTTGGTTGGAGCAAGAGGGGGGCAAGATGATATTGCATTAACAGGAGCTCTTACAAGGGAGTGTGGCAGATGCTGCTGATTGCTCCCCACACTATATCCACTTTCAGACAAGTGATTATGTAAATTTAGGTAAGCTTTCTTTGCCCAAACGTTGCATTTATCACCAGCTTTGCTGAATATGAAACGGCTACAATGAAGTGCCAATTGATGGGGCTCTATAAACACAATCATCCGGGTGTAATCTTTGCTGAGTCGAGGTTATTGATGTTGGAGCGGTAAGCCAAGGTAGACTGATTGCTGTGATATGAGGTCAGAGAAAAAATAAAAAACACTATATTTCATCACTCCAAATTATCCCCCCCGTTTGAAATAAAATAAGCCGTCACTGTAAAACCACAGTAAGGTTCACTGTGTTTGCTCCATCTGATGTGAAATCTATGGCATGCTCAGCATTGCTGCAACTCCGTTGGTCACTTTAGGGTCAGACATATCCAAACTAATAATCTGATATTGGATTTGTCAGACAACAACAACAACTGAGCCATTCTTTTTGGGGGGGGCTTTTCCCTTAATTACAGTGACAGGGGATGGACAAGAAAGGGGGAGAGAGATGGGAAGATGACACACAGCAAAGGGCAGCAGGTCAGATTGGAACCCGGGCAGCTGCAGGACCCAGCCCACATGGGGCGAACGCAGTCTGAACTGCTGTCTGATCTGCTACTGCAGAATTGCAGTTGCTAGCTAACTGACATTTTTTATTTATTCATTTATTTTATGTTTCCTTAAAGCTGAGAACAGCTATTGGCCATGCACTGTAAATGATCAATTCACTCAGTAGTTTTTTAGGACAGCATTAATCTTAAGGTCATCCAGCAAACATCAGCTTCAGGAATCAAATGTAAAGCTATTAGTAATAAAAAAAAAGTCCTGCAAGTACTACAGAGATGTCCTAAAATATTACACAACTGACAGTTGAAGGATGGTTTTATTTGCATATCTCAGGCCGTGCATTCCACTGATTAAGATGCCACTGTACTCACTACGTAACTGCTAAGATCTCTGAACTCATTTTCATGAGTACAATATTATCATAACCAACAGAAGGAATAAGTAGTAGTAAAGTTGTGAGCAGCATCCTATATTGTTAACTTAAATATTAATATGATATATATTTCACTTCTTATATCAATGCATATACTTTTAAAACTTATAAATATATATATATATATATATATTGTATGTGCAATAGCATTAGTTTTAGTTGTAATTCTGAGTTGGATTTCTCTTGATTGTTTTCAATTTTTTTTTCTATTTATTTTTTTTACATTTAGCTTTGCATATGTATGTCCTTGTGAATTTCCGTGGATCAAACAGAGCCATAATATTATTCAGTTATTCAAAAATAGCTTAAAGAAATTGTTACTTGACCAATACAGAAAAGAATAGATTGAAACATAGGAATGGAATTGTAATGTAAAAAGTATTGTTGTAAATTATTGTTATATGTATATATTTTCTGTGGTTTTTAGTACATACTGATTTTTTTTGTTTCATTTTGTGGTTTTACTTTTTTCTTTTGTAACTATGTTGATTGTTTGAGATTAATAATAAAAGGAATAATAACATGTTGTAATGTCCTCAGGTTCTAATAAATAGTTTTGAAAATTACGATTTTTGTAATTAATTTAAAATCAAATCTAAATTCACAATCCTTGATTCAACATTTTAAAGAAGAGAATAGTCTGGCCACGTGTTCACAGACCCACCACTTAAATGAATCATCCGTTAAAAATAAACTAAAAAACCTTCCCTTTTGTGCTGATGACTGCATGAATATCTAACTCCTTAGATCAGCTAACATTTCTCAATACACTGTTCAGGTCAGGGTCAGACACACATGGAAAGAATCCCATAAAGAAACACTGTCTGCTACGGTAAGGAGTATCGTTGTAGTGTCTAAAGCAGTTCCCAGTAGATCTTTACTCTAAAGTTGAAATAAAAATAACACCCTTGCTATTGACAATTACTTATCGTGGCCAAGCCGTCATTGGTAACTGGACTACAGGCGAAGTATGTTCACTTGCTGTTATCTTTGAGATTCCTCCCCTCTGACCCCTCCATCCTCTTTATTAGACATATTTCTGATGAACTGGTTGATATCTTACAGAAATGGTGGTTTTCTGCTTTGCACCCACCCATGTTAAACTAATTCACTTCTTGCACCTACATACAGTAAGTTATAGGGTCTCCCATTGGCCGGTTTACAAGCTTCTGCATCTGATGTGATTTCTAAATGAAACTATAAAAACACATGATGAGCACTAGCTCTTTAAAACCAGACGAGTCACAGCCAAAGGCCAAATCAGTTAATTGCCTTGTGTTAATTCCCTATTCTCTGAGCTAATGCAATTATGTGTGAATAGAAACCAATATCACACTTTAGGACACAAAAAGTACTTCTCCCCCCTTCCGCCCCTCCCTGTGCTTTTTAAAATGTCATACCCTGCTTAATCAATTGAATTTATTCATAAAGCATCTTAAATGGGAGACAGCAAGTGTACCTTTCAGCTTCAGTTATCATGCCTGACATAGTTCTAACATCTTTGTTTCCCCCAAAAAAATGAACATTTTATTCCACAGGATAAAGAGTAGTGCACGTTCAGGGCATAAAATATGAAAGGAAGGAATAGTTGGTTTGATGATGATGCAGTCCTAGAACGCATTTAAAGCCAACATAAGGATTATGGTAAACTCTTATACAAAAGCATGAAAAGATAATCTGAATAGGGAAGCTTGATGTATCTCTGATTTGGCTGCAGGAACTGCTTGCGCCATCAACACGAGACATCAGTCATCAGTCACAGGAGAGTCTGCCTGCCCAGAACACTAATCAGACAAAACACGTCTGCTTGCTGGCAGCACCTCAGCTGGGCTGTTCTCGCTGTCCGAGTGAGACCGATAGATGTGTTACGGTGTGACAGCGGGGGAGACTGGGCTTCTTTCTTTCTTTTTCTTTTGCCTGATGTGCCTGCATGTTGGCTGAGCTGAAACACAGCAAGCCAGCCAGAGCCAGAGGGGGGAAAAGAGGAAAGACAACAAATGTGTTGGTGGCTCTTTGTAGCGAGAGATGATGCACACCGTGCTGAGCACATAACTACCGGCAAAAAAACAGAAATCGGCCAGTGCTGAAGCAGACTAAGAAGCTGTCGTTTCTAACTGACGAGAGGGAGGGGGAGGGGGTCCCGCTGTTGATATGGGCCATGGTGGACAGACGGTGTGGCTCAGAGAGAAAGAATGAAAGAAGGGGGGGGGGGGCAGAGATGGACAAAAAAACAAAAGGCAGATGTCACGTGTGTCCAGAGTCGCTGATATGTGACGTGCAGCGCGGTGCACAGGCACTAGTTCAGGTAGAAAAGGCTTCCCTTTGTGATGCAGATGACAACGCAATCAGCCCTGCTTTGTCTCGGCCAATGGGCTCTGCTCCCGGGGACATTGAGAGCCAGACACTAATCCGGTGGGTTTGTGTTCTGTGGGCACGCACATAAAGGCAGTGTCACAGTACCTGGGGTGCGTGTGGATGGGGGGTCTCTGAAACGAGGTCTGACCTCTCTCAGGGTACACTCTCCTTCCTCCTCCTCCTCCGGCTGCCGTCTCTCTCTCTCCCCGCGTCCTCCTAGCTCAGTAGCTGCCATTATTGGGATGGCTATTCTAAAGTGTAGTCACCCTACAGTGATATACAAATGACCCAGCGTTCACATGAAGGATGTGGCAGGGACATTGATCAGTTCATCTCCGATCAGTTATTGTTTCCAGACTTCATGAACAACAATTTTACTGCCAGGATAAAAAAGGAAACAATGTGACAAAGACATAAAACACACTGATTCCACATAATGGGTAAGACTTCTGTCCAATTAGGGAGACTGCACAAAGAATTCAGATGGCAAATTAGGCCTGAATATTGCGGTGCCATTTTGATGGCTTACACGTTTCCTGTTATGAATAATATCTGAAAATACAATTCACAGGCCCCTAATGATTTCCAGTCCCTATGGGTTAGGATGAATCAGGCTCTACCTAAAACATATGACTGACCAAAAGACTGCATATTGCCAATTAACACGCTAATTAAGATAGCAGAATATAAGAACATCCTTGATCTCGATTCCTTGGTGAAATATCAGCGAGGTTACATGGAGGTAAAGCAAGTTTTTTTCCCTTCTAGTCAGCAAGAAAACGTGTTATGCTAACTTTATTTAGTAGGCCTACTGAACTCCAATTCAATTGTAGAGTTGCGTTAATTTATAACATCTGTCTTCAAACTTGATTATAGAAATCCATGAAATGTGCTTTCTGTTATCCTGTGAAAAAGAAACAAACAACCTCCAAGTTATCTTTGCTGTTCTAAACTGTTAGAATTAGGTGTGCTATTTATATATATATATATATATATATATATATATATATATACATATATATATATACCACTGTTATAATAGTCTTAGTCATAGTCTTTGGCTTTTTTTTCCAGCTACAGACTGAAACAATTATAGCCCTCCAATCAAACGGCACACCTATCCTTGAAGCACTGCAAGAAAAACAAATCTCAACACCCCTAATTCACCTGATCCTCACTAAATAATACATGTCTACACAATTCAGCTTTTCACCATTCATTGCACACAGTACCACCAGTGTTTTACTTACTACTCAGCAGCATGATTTCAAATCAACATGCAATATATAGGCATACAAGAAAAACAACAGAGAGCGGGTTGTGCATGACAAAGAGTCGAACATCAATATGCATGCACTGCATTTGGATCCGCAAATATAAATATTATATACTCACGTGTATGTAAATTATATATATATATACACACACACACACATTATACGCATTCATATATACATATGTACATACATAGATTCATACATACATTCTGTACACACATACATACACACACATATATATTGGATTTGTTTCTAAATTTAAAAAACACATGGTTAACCCTCGTGTTGTCCTCTGTCTGTTTTGCCTCTTCTTAAAGCATGAAAAGTAATATAATGTATAAAATTATTGCCCAATTCTGTGTTACATCTTCTTAGCCAGCATCATTCCAAATAATGACCACTAGTTTAACATTTATTTACGGAATTCATAGTCAATAAAACCCATTCATATTAAATTATACCTAATTTACGATAAAAAAAAAACAACAGAAATAAGATCATAAAAGCCTGTTTTGTGTATGGAACCAACCATGGAGTTATTTTATATTAACACATATTTTTGACAATTTTGCGAACGGGTCAAATTTGACCCAAGGACAACATGAGGGTTAAAGTATTTACAAGTATTAAGAGAAAGACTTTAATTTATTTTAGCTTATACATGGATGGGGAAGGAAAGTGTTTCAAAGTCAATGAGTGTATTTCTTTGGGACTAGCAATTAACTTAAAAAGTAAATGTCACCTTTTACATCAAACTCTAAGACTTAACATTTAACCCACACATGCTTTTGTTGGAAATGACCAACCTAATAGAAAGTGAGAGCTTTTTATCTTTGTGTGTTTAAGATTTAATAAGCCTTTAGAGGAAGATACCCTGTCAGAGAAACATGTATGCACTTGTGACAGATTTCCTCATTCCCCATAATAATGTCTGTGCTTAAGACAATATGATTCACAGCTCTTCTTAAGACTATTTCTTTTTTGATAAACAAATAAATTGTGCACTCAAGCAAGTGTCTCAGAACGGTGAGTCCACTTCATTCCAGGCCCTGTGCTTTTATCTATGAAGAGTACTATCCAGTTGTTATTAAAAATATCCATTCAAAATTAACACATTGTAACACATACTGTATTAGAGCTGCACAGATTAATTAATTAATAAATTAGTTGTCAACTTCTAAATTAATTGCCAACTATTTTGATAATTGAGTAGTCGGTTTGAGTAAAAAATGTTAAGACAAAAGTGAAAACTATTTGATTCTAGCTTGTTAATGTGAATATGTTCTAGTCTCTTCTCTCCTCTGTGACAATTAACTGAATATCTTTGAGTTGTGGACAAAACAAGACATTTGAGGACGTCGTACTGGACGTTTGGGAAACACTGCTCCACATTTCTCACAATTTCCTGACATTTTATAGACCAAACGACTAATCGATTAATCGAGAATATAATCAACAGCTGTTAGTTGCAGCCCTATACTATATACAAAGAAATACACAATACGTCATGACAAAATCATTACTATCGATTATAGAGATTGTACCTTCAATTGAGTCTATTTAAAGGCTAAAAACACCTAGAGAGTCTAAAGCACTTTGTATGAATGAAACAAATGGGCCCACTGTTTTCTGTTGATTTCATGCACTGATAAGACGGATTTAAAGCACCTGTTGCACCACTCTGACAATATTTTCATTCGCTGATAGCATCAAGTAGCAGCCATATCTAACCAGCTGGTCTCCACAAACTAAACAGGCCTGATTACAGACCAAAGAGACGGAAGATTAAACACCTGTTGTTTCTTTAAAAACTTTTAAGTACCAAAAGTGAAGCAAAAGTCACTCTAAATGCAGAAGATCTCCAGCATATGGAAATTAGTGATACAGGGCATGTGAAAACCTAGAGGGATAAAGTATGTACTGTGTACTGTGGTAATATTAAGTGTTAAGCCACTAGGTACAATCGGAAGGTTCTGATGTTGTCATTCAGTAGGTTATACTGTATTTTTAAGTACTTCCCAGTGTGGTTGTTAAATTCAGAGCTTTGGTAAACTGATCCGTCCACTCATAAGTCTGTAGTGCACTCATGGAAGTGAATGTAAGCAAAGTTGACTCAAATATGAGACGCAAACCAAGCATGTAGATCTGTGGGAATTAAGCTGTAGCACCAGCCAGAACCCAAGTCAAGTTGTCTGAAAGGTGTAAAAATGTGTCAGTGTGTATCGGGACATTGTAACAACAGCCCATATCCAGCTCTTGTATTAACTTACTGTATGTGCGGTTAATTGGACCTTTTTGGTCAGCATGTTGTTATTTAATTGGACCTTTTTGGTCAGCATGTTGTTATTTTCACCTTGCCTTGTGTTAGTGAAGCTTAATGATGTCAAGAATGAAGAGCAGCACACTCTAGAAGTACCAGCATGGCTTGTCAAATCTAAGCCTTTCCAGGGTCATACAAGTTACATCCTGAAGCTATATTAGTGCTACTTTGATATCGTTTTGATTCCACTATTGAATTTATTTTGAAACCTTTATTTTGTCAAACATTCCACGAGCTAAAATGCAACCATTTTAGCATCACCTCCAGAGGGCAAATATGTGTGGATTGGAACCGGGCAGGAGAGAATGAAGAGTTGGCTCATGACAGTCAACCGCAGCCGTCAGACTTAAACAGCTGAAAGCATGGAAACAGTGTTCAACAGTCCATCATGTCTTGAGCCGAGTCCTTCGTTGAATTTGTTGAACGAGCTGGAGCCAGGAGCAACATATGCAACTATTTTGGAGACACTGGAATCCCACATGGAGATTGTAACAAAGCCGGTTTAAAAGGAATTAACTGCACTTTTAAATCAGAAACGTTGTGTATTACAGAATATTCAGACCTCTAAATCCACCAAGGGCTAGGTCTAATACATACAGTGCCCATGATAAAGCAAAGCAGCTCAGTACCAGTGTCAGTACCCTCATGCAATGCAAAAGTTGCTTAAGCAAAGCGGTGACACTTCTTCCTTAATCTCACCCTAAAGGTAGCCATAGATGTCTCGGAAATGTGACACCCCCCCATCAAGTGAAACAACTGGTACCAGCACTAATTGAAATTTTGCATGCAAAGTGACAATGCCTGGGCCCTCGGCAGCATGGATTAAGGCTTGAATAGAGACAGATTCTTTGTGAAAGCCTACTGTGGCGGTTGGCGTGCAGGCCAGCTCCCTGCATCTGCTCATTGGATGGACTGAGAAAACACTGGATTGTATACGGTCGCTCATTTTACCTTTATCTAATCCCATTTTGGAGCCCGCCTCCATCTGTCTTTTGTTACTCTTAGCGCTTCCATCTTACACTCACACATCTATTCCTTACAAAACAATTCCGGTCAAAAACAGCAACTGGATTTCCATATGAAAGCATCTTTACCAAACTTGGCAGGATTTTCAAAACATTAACAATCATACTGTGCCTTGATCTGTCAGACTGGCTTATATTTTGTGAGAAGATGGTACTGAAAGGGATATGCAAAATACAAAAGTAACATATGTGATTTAATGAATTACATTTTTTTTTTTTTTTCAAACTGAGAAATTTGAAACATCAACTTTGCCAGTGTTAGCCAACTTTAAACTGAGTGGGCTCCAGTGCTTAGCAGAGCACCGAAGGAATGCGCCTCATGTTGAAATGCAATCAAATCTGCTAGAGATTTTTTAAAGACTCCATGCTGGGATCTCATTCTACCCCACTTCACCATTCTCTACTGTGCTTTCTGTCCCATTATGCTTCCTTCAAAGAAAATGAGAACAAAAAATGTTGTATCAAAGTCATCTATCATCCTGCTGACCCCAACGACAACTTGCAAACAAGTCTGGAAGAGGTTGTTATTGCATCATAGCAACACAAATCCACCCAGAAAACATTTGCTGTGTTTGCACAGTAAAAACTGTAATACCACAACAGAAGGGAGGGGGGGGGAATAAAAAAAACAAAAAGGCCAAATGATCCGTCTAGTAAATTTCATCTCCTCCCAACAATGCAGGCTACTTCCATTTTATGGCCGGGGATGAATCTGAGAATATCCACTCAACAGAATTAGTTGAGAGCTGTTAGCATGGCTGTCAACCGAGCACTGATGACAATGAATGGGTAAACTAATGAAGGGATAAATCCACAGTACGTTTTCATAGACATGTTGAACATAGCTAGGCTAATTTCCTTGGCAGGACTACGTCTATTAATTTCTGAAAAGAGCATGTCTGTCCCCGTTAACTAAACCAATAAGAACTGACATCAACGGCAGATTACATTAACACTAATCATCAAGTTAGAGTTGTTTCACATTCCACATAGTAAAAGCAATGCCTTTGAACAGTGGCTGAATGCAACTGATGAATGGACAGAGAGTGAACCAGAGAGTGGTTTGAATAGAGATACGATGCTGAGGGGAAAGCTCATATAGGCTAAATTCAAACATTAGCATTTTAAAGCCAATTTACAGTTTTTCAAACTTGACATGGTGTGCAGTGTTGACACTATTTGCAAAATGGATACGTGGGGCAGAGCCCCGTTTGGCCCCAGTTTTAATCCTCTAATCCTCTCCAGTACGGCCCCTGTCTGATTTATTGATTTATTTGTATAACAAGTAGTAGTCTTGTTCCATATGTTTGTTCTAGAGAAATCCGGTATACTGAATCATGATGTGAGAGTTAAGATTGCATTCTTACTCCACTTATATATAATATAATATATATAAATAGTATATAATAAATGCATAGTTAAGGTTTTTACCAGACCTTTCCCCCGTACAGTATAGGCTACTGTATAGTGCTTCGGCAAACAACGAATAACGCGATGCAATTTCCTCGCGATTTTAATTTAGCAGGTAAAGTTTGGCAATAAAAAAAAAAAAAAAAAAAAGAACGACGCGAAGATGTCACTCTCTATTAAACAAAAATGTAGCGTCCTGGCACTAAACGTGTCAAAACAATCCACTCGAGGCTTCCTTTCTGTTGCATGGATGTCGCTTGTTTTTATCGGATTAGAGCTGAAGTGACCTCTTTTTCAACCCTTTATTTCTCATACGTAAGCCATCCTCGCAACGTCATTGGACAGTCGGCTAGGCTGATTCACAGGGTAAAATGGAGGGGGGCTGCACTGGGTTGGCGACGGGACTAGCTCTTATTTTACGAGTCAAAAAAGTGTAACACAACAGGTCCAAAAGGTACTGTATACGAGCGTAACACTAAATATCAACAGCAGCTTCTTAATCGAGCAAGAAGTATCTTCGATATACTGAAATAGCTATTTTAAGGAACTGCGGCGATCTGTATTTGAGGCACAGTCTGCTCTCAGCTTACACAAATACTTCACAGCAGACTTTACATAATGACAAACAGTATCTGTGGCCATCTTTGTGTTTTACTGGGAAATAATAATCAAGGGGAAGTGGAAGACTGTGTAGTGGGAATCTGGTGTTATTAATGGCACGTTTCACATCCTGCGCTTCCCTTACAGCAAAGATAACATGAAAAACAACTGTAAAAATAGCAAGTAAACAATCACGATATCAGAAATAAAAAAAAAGAAAATCAGATAAAATATGATGTATGCACAATGTATGGGGTAAACAGTTACTTACTGTGACTTTTGTGGTGTTTTTTCCTGAATATATTTAACAAAGTATTCAGTGAAAATATTATAAATGTAATTGTTATTTTAAAAAACTAAGATGGGACATTCCAGTTTAACTTGTGCCGTTGTAATATTAACACATCTGATTTGTTTATATACTATAAAAAAATCAGATGTGTTAATATTACAACGGCAGTTATTGCAAATTGCTTGTGAATTGTTCTGAGATGTGTCAGATAAAAATATACATTATCCAAAAATTTTATTATGATCAAATAAAAAAATATAATTTATGGATCGTATGAAATGTATGTTGTACATCCTTCCCTGTGGTTTTATTGTACATGTAGTACAATTTCCTAAAATTATAGGTTTGTTCTGCAACAATATCTAGTGATTAAAACCCTAAATTAAATTGAAAAGCTGAGGCACATTTTGAAGTCATATGACATATATTTTAATGCTTCCAATGGGAAATTAAGCCCAAAGTAAGCATCCACGATGGCTTTGTTAGGTTTTGGATGTTGAAATCATACACAGCAGCAGTCAGTAGAAGTTGACATTTGTCCTTCATGGGCCCGGACAGGTCCTCAGACCTGTGCTATACAAATGTAGGATGTCATTACACATGTAGGCCTACAACTGATTTTACAGTCAACAAGCAGCTAAATGTTTCTCTTCCTGTTGTTGTCTTATCCTGCGGTCCAATTTAGTTGAGTGTCTGCATAGTTACTTAGCTCCACCTGTAATTATGAGGTTTAGTTAAACTGACCGGAGGAAGAAGACATGTTTGTTTTCTGACAGCATCCTAAAAATAATCGGAATAAATGTAGGACTGGGCTTTCCATTCTTCTGTGGTGAATGTCTCCTGTCCTTTCACGGGGGGGGGGGGAGTGCAGCTCCATAAAATCACCTGCAAATTATACTTCCTGTACTTTGAATTATAATGTGCAGGTAGCGCCTCCTAAATTAAAAGAAAAGTAGGCCTAGCTTTCATAATCACATTAAAAGGCAAATGTCAGAATAATGTGACAATAAGCATGGTAAGAATAGTTTGAGCATCACAAACGTACCTTCTGCTGTAAACACATTTAACACATAGCCTATGGAGATTATTGTCACCATTCAACCTGTTTCATTGTCCGTTGAGCCATGCTGCTGCTGCCCTTTGCTGCTTAGCCAAGGGTTAGGGTTATTGCGTAGAAATGACTGCGTAATGACCAGCCAGAACCTCTTCGAAGTTGAACTCTGGGGCTTTTCATTGTGTGAATATGCGCATTTAGTCTTGGTGGACAGGCTGAAAAAAATGTTAAGGAGACGTTTGCCTTTCACGTTTTTTGTATCACCAACTGAGACGAAACCGGTGACACACCTCCGCGGACACACAACATGCGACCGCGAGCTGACAGACATGTAGCCTAGCTAACCTTTTCGTAGCTGCCTTGCTAATTGTATTCCCCAATTAACGCTATTTACGCTAAACAGCACCCCGTGTACGTTCGGGGATGCGCGAGCATGTTTTTGAAGCCCACTATCATCCCTTGACTGCTGTTTTGAGCTGACTCTAAGCAGTGTAAACGCCATGTAATAACACAATGAAGATAAGAGAAAAAAAAGTGGTTAATTCTCTGTTATAATTCTGTAATTAAAACGACCAACGTTCATGCACGCGCTTTGTCTCAAACCCAAAGCCGGGGTTCCCCGGGAAGAAGATGCTGCTTTAACCAATGGGATGAAAACATTAACGTTAGCTTACCTTCAACAGCTATTACGGCCGGTATGGTCCATAATATCCATAGAATATCCATTATTGGTCACTTATATCGCCCAGACATTCAAATAAAATATGTCCCGAAAGCCATTGACAGCACAGGCAGAGAGGGGACAGTCGGTCCTTCACCTCCAATAGAGCGATCCCAGATAGCAGAGAAAACCAACTCAAATCTGAACCAAGTTTGGGCGAAACCAAAAAAACGACAGACAGAGGGGAGCGCGGTGCAACAAAAAAACATGGATACGCATTTCAGCGCTACAGTAATCAAGCTGGTCTTCTATAACATAGGAACGACAAGTATATGTATATTATTGATGATGAAGGGTTTAACATATTTGAATTATCGATGCAGCCGCTCGTCAAGAGGATCACGTAACCCCTTCAAAGCCACTTCGAATGACCCCGCTGTCAATCAACAAGAGGACAGTCCACACTGCCTTACCTAGCGATAATTAAGTGTTTTGGGACCATGTGGGTCATTTCTAAAAGATGGAGCAAGTTCTACCTACTCACAGCCACGCCGCTCGAAATGGAAATACCGGTTCCTCTTTTGTCAGACAAAAGCCTGAACGCGTCTGCTGCGTTCACTAAGGCCCATATGCGCCATTTAGTGACTTTTTGCGCTGTAACAGGTGACGAACACGGAGAGCAATACAAGTAGGTTTACTATTTTCTTTACCGTTTGCACCTCTTAATTTGTATTTTAATTACCTTTTATAAAGTTGTACACTAATCCTCAAGGCCGAATTGTGTTTTATTTTGTTTTAGGGGAAATTGATGTAGGCCTAAAGGCTATTATTATTATTATTATTATTATTATTATTATTATTATTATTATTATTATTACCTCACTATAAGAAAAATGATAGTGTGCAAATATTTCAATTCTGTATTACAATTGTAAACTCTGATGAAATACGATTATTATTAGTTTTCTGTGTGTTGTGACGTTTAATTTTTTAATTGATATCATTTATGTGGTCTACATTGTTAGCCCATTGCTAATAAAAACTAATTTAGACATTAGTTGTTTTGCATGCAAAACATTAATACCATCACTCACACTAGTCACAGTATACGTGTATTTCCATACTAAATAGGTACTTTGTCACAGAATTGAAACTACTTCAACATTGACACTATACTAGGATTTATGCAATAGTAAATCAGAATAATACCGTATACTTATTTGTCAGCTGTGTGTATTTTAACAGACGCTCAGGCACAGTGAATAAAAAACATGAGATTTATAATTTAATATTTGATTGATTTTATGGGGTTTAGAAATGAGCCATATGAGTCATAAGTCAGTTTTAGAGCTTAAAATGAAGTGCCCTGCTTATAAAGAAAATACTATGAGACACAGGCTGCAGACTGAAGGCCATTACTACAAACTATAGTGACTGGTCATAGTTATAGCACTCTTATTTTTGCTGTAAAATAGCACAGACTGATAAAAAAAAATAGTGCAGCCTGGTGTTAGAGTGAAGTCTGAAAAAATAGTAGAAGAAGTCACAATTCATTCTACAATTGAAAACAACAGTCTGCATTGTAGACTTAGACTTCTCTTTATTAATCCTTTTGGGATGACTCCCGCTAGGGCATTGCAATTTCCAGCATCCTTTTTTAGCAAGAAATATAGTAAAAAAGATTATAGAGTATAGAGATATCAGTAATATTAATAATAATAATAATAACAATAAGAAGAGCATTTGGCTGGAAAAGGACGTTAACCATAAATTATCAGTCAAAAGTGTCAGTACAAGTCCAGGTGTTTATGTATGTATGTATGTATGTATGTATGTATCTGTATTGTCCTATGTATGTATGTATTATGTATTTATTTATGTATGTATGTATGTATGTATGTATGTATCTGTATTGTCCTATGTATGTATGTATGTATGTATGTATGTATGTATGTATCTGTATTGTCCTATGTATGTATGTATGTATGTATGTATCTGTATTGTCCTATGTATGTATGTATGTATGTATGTATCTGTATTGTCCTATGTATGTATGTATGTATGTATGTATGTATCTGTATTGTCCTATGTATGTATGTATGTATGTATGTATGTATGTATTGTTGTATAGTATTGAGTTTGCAACCACTCACTTCAAAACAGCCATTGAGAGATTTGCAAGAATTATTAGGTCAAAGGAATGACTTAAAAAAAAATTAAACTGCATACTTTTACTTAAGTGGACCATTACATCTATCATATCTATTCATAACATGAACATGATTTGAAATCTGACAGTGAATGCGTAATCAGTGGAATCCTAATAAGTGACTGCTGCATTGATTCTAATGCTGACATTTGCATGATATACATGCATGATGGATTTAATTTCAATTGCATCAGTCGAGCCGGAGGTGCTTTAGAAATATACTGTACATATGCAGTTTTTGGGATTTATTTACATTTTTGCAAACTCAAACCAGCTAACCATAAGGCACCACCATGCACCCCAAAGAAGGACTCATGGGATTGAACATGTTGTCCATTAGGTAGACCTGAACACTAGTTATTTTCCTTTTACAGAGCCAAGAATCAAACCTGAAGGGAAATGTAACGTCCTCCAGAATGCAAAAACGTCCCTTCGTGTTTATGAATCATCGTGAAACCATAATCAGCTGATGTGATGCTGGCACAAAGCTCTTTAAGACGTGTCCCAATTAATGTTATGAAATGATTTAAATTGAGCTGTGTTTGCACTAAGTTCATTTGAGTTGGCACAATGTAGTCTGGCAGCAACATTACCGGCAATAATGTCCCAGCGATCAATAAAAATGCTACACGTGAAATAAATAAGCATATTAGTAATCGTAACACATTCAACTTTTATGAGTTTTCTGCTGTTTTTAATATGATTAAGATCCAAGTTGTCAGTGATGGTTTGCATACACCTGAATTTATTGTGCATCATGCAAGCCATAGCCTTATTTATTTTTTAAAGAAGTATGAAATCCAGGCGCTGGTAGTAAAACCCCATCGTTTTCTTAACCGAGTTATGATGGGTTAAGAATAAAACCCAGGCTGGTTTTTATATGACAGACATGGAGACATATGCCATAGGGCGTAAGCTGAAGCAGCTGCGGAAATCGTTGATAGGCTTTGTTTGAAATACAAAGACAGAAAGCATGATTACAAAAATGTCCAATGTGCACAAAAATGGTCAAATTGCTTGTTTGTACAAAGAAAGTGACAGACAGGGGGAACAGAAAAAAACGCTTTCAGATGTGCTCATGAGGATTTACAGGACACAAGAATTTGGGTGGATGTGGCTGGAGAGAGATGTCCCACGGATAGAAAGTATGGCGTCGCTAAAGCTGGACGAGTAACAAGAATCTAGAATCATTTTTTGTCAACAAACGTGCCGGTCTGATCCCGTGCCGCGCCGCTGTCGCTAAGCAGCAGGACGTGCGCGGGTTAAACGAGCCAGGCGGATTCATTTGCCTCCACTGAGTTGCCACTGTATTGATTCCGGGTCACTTGACTGGCTGACTTCAGATCGTGTTCAGGTGACTACAACACAGATGGAACAAAACGGCCGGGCACTGAGAAAGCACCCCCCACACACACACACACACACACACACACACACACACACACACACACTGTAATGAGTTCCATACAGGCTCAATATTGGCTCGAAGCTAGTGGAGAAGTGAAAGATGTTGAAGAAATGATATTAATACTGCAAGAAGAGATCTCTCTGCCACGCTATGTTATAATGGCTGCATAGTGATAGAATAAATGTAATGCAAAGCAGATATGGTAGAATGCATGAATCCTCTCCTGCTCCTCTGGAGCTCTAATCCAACAGTACTGTACCTATCCCAGCACGGCTGTACAGTACCCGCCAGTCTACAGTAAGTACACAACTCAGCCTCAAAACTTCAAAATACATGCAACAAATGCAAATGCCTGTTTTATTAAAATTAAAGTACCCCCTGATAATGCACCCAAGGTGCACAGAGGACACATTGAATGAGCTCAGACACGTTATATATAGCTGCAGTAAAGCAGAGTTATTAATTAGTTAGCATGTTAGCATCTTTTCAAATGCCGTATCCACATACAGTCTTCTATGCATGTGTTTTAACAAAATTAAATTTCAATAACGATTAAATGACACGATATGTTGTTATTATCCGCCATGTGTTATAGTTTAACAATTATTAGGACACGCATGCACTGCTGCATGTGAAGCGTTAATTCAATACCCATCCGGTATTGTTTTATCTGTTTATGACTATTTTTATGAATCAAATCAAATTCAAAAACACTGCTGCATTTTATTTGGATATACTCAGACACATATTCATTATTAATACCAACTACAAATGTAATATAGCAAAAATCATAATGTTTAAGAATCATATCTTTTTTTAAGATTAGATTTAATAACATTTCATATAGCCCATCATAACTATAATTCAGAAAGGCCACTTATATTCAGGTTTTTAATATTATTGTATTTAAGTTTTAAATATATAATTAAAATAAAAAAAACCTACTATTTTGGCAATTTTAAAATTATTATATATTGTGTTGAAAATATTATTAAATTTGATTCCGGTTATCAGAAATAGCATCTTAAGTCAATCCTAAAATCCATATTGTTAAATATAAACTAGGCCTATATATTGCTATTTATACATTAATATCAATATGTATATGCATGGAAGGATGGATAGTGATGGTTGTGAAGAAGACACTGACACACAATATACAGGGATTTATAATTTTATTATTATTATTATACTTCAGCATAGTCAAATCTTCAGTGCTGTGGTTTAACCCTCGTGTTGTCTTCCCATCAAAATTAAAAATTAATACTTTTGTTGACGCTTTGTATCAATTTTTTAACTTTTTCTTAAGTTTTTGTGCCTTTTTCCAACCCTTTTGATGCTTTTCAATATTTGTCACTACTTTTAACACTACGTAACACTAACTTATTAACTTTAGTTTTACAGTTATTTTTGGGATATATGGTCAATAAACCTCATTTATAGGAAATTATACCTAATGTTTGAGTTAGAAAGCAGAAATTAGGAATTATTTAGACTAAAATTAAAGGAATGGATGTTGATGGATAATCACAGACTGGAATATGTCAACTTTTACTCAATAATATTTCAAAAACACTTTAAATTTTTTTCTCCAAATGCTATAAAATTGAATAAGACGCCCCAAAATTACCCATCAAAATCACCCCGAAGAGCATTGTGTGGAATCAATCATGTTATTTTGGAGAATTACAAAGAACATTGATATAGGAAAACGGGTCAATTTGACCCGAGGACAACACGAGGACAACATGAGGACAACATGAGGGTTAAAGAGGGACTGTGGAGAGAACAGGAAGACTAGGATCCCGATGTGTTGCCGGGTTACGTGTGATTGCATCAACACTGCCACCCAGAGTTTAAAAGCTGAACATTCATATTATTCTTATTATTGAACACACTGCAAATGTTTCTAACATGAGTCAGAGTAGGGTCACCACTTTTTATGAACATTCAATTGAAAGTGCGTCTTTTGTGAGTAAATGCCGTGCAATATTCAATTATTGGAAATTAACAATAAATCCACAGTAATCACATTTTCAAATGCCTGTTTGCTCTCAAACATGGACACGGGTGTATTTATTTTATTCCATAAAAATACAGATAAAATACTTTTGAATGATTAATAACAATAATTCAATTGGGAATAACCTCAGGAATAAAAGAGCTATTTAGTCCTTCTCATAAAAGAGATTCTGACTTACTAGCTTAGCGCTGCAGGGGCAACTTATAATAACTTTACATAAAGCGAAGTCAAACTGATGTGATGGTGCAGAGTAACATACAGGATAGGTTTTTAAACTCATAAATAACAACTGAACAAAAACAAAAAGCAAAATGATCAACTCATATAATCAAATAATCAACTGCTCACCGTTATCTTAACCCTCATGTTGTCCTCTTTTCCTATATCAGTGTTCTTTTTAATTCCCCAAAATAACATGATTGATTCCACACAACGCTCTTTGCCAAGCACAAATCTCTACTTTCATTCATTTTGGGGCGTCTTATTCAATTTTATAGCGTTGAAAAAAATAACTAAAGTGTTTTTTTGAAATAGTATTGAGTAAAAGTTGACATATTCCAGTCTGTGATTATCCATCAACATCCATTCCTTTAATTTTAGTCTCAATAATTCCTAATTTCTGCTTTTCTAACTCAAACATTAGGTACAATTTCCTATAAATGAGGTTTATGGACCATAAATTCCAAAAATAACTGTAAAACTAAAGTTAATAAGTTTGTGTTACGTAGTGTTAAACGTCAAAAAAAGTGACAAACATTGAAAAAAAAGGGACAAAAATGTAAGAAAAAGTTAAAAACATCCATAAAAAGCGTTGATTTTGACGGGAAGACAACACAAGGGTTAAACATGGACACGAGTGTATTTATTTTATGCCATAAAAATACTGAAATACTTTTGAATGAATGATAAGAAAAATTGAACTGGGAATAACCTCAGAGCTATTTATTCCTTCTTATAAAAGAGTTCCTGACTTATAGAGCTGAGTGCATCTGGGGCAATTTATAATAACTTTACATAAAGCGGAGTAAAACTAAGTGATGGGTGCAGAGTAACATACAGGACGGGTTTTTAAACTCATAATTAAAAGCAAAAAACAAAATAATCAACTGCTCACCATTTTCTTAACCCTCATGTTGTCCTCAGGTCAAATTGACCCGTTGTCCTATATCAGTGTTCTTTATTATTCCCCAAAATAACATGAATGATTCCACTCAACGCTCTTTGCAAAGTACAAATCTCTACTTTCATTCATTTTGGGGCGTCTTATTCAATTTTATAGTATTTGAAAAAAACAATTGAAGTGGTTTTGAAATAGTATTGAGTAAAAGTTGACATATTCCAGTCTGGGATTATCCATCAACATCCTTTCATTTAATTTTAGTCTCAATAATTCCTAATTTCTGCTTTTCTAACTCAAACATTAGGTATAATTTCCTATAAATGAGGTTTATGGACCATAAATTCCTAAAATGGCTGTAAAACTAGAGTTAATAAGTTAGTGTTAACAGTAGTGACAAACATTGAAAAAAAATGTCAAAAGTGTTGAAAAAAGGGACAAAAACATCAGAAAAATTGAAAAATCGTCGACAAAAGTGTTGATGTTCAATTTTGACGGGGCACAAGACAAGGGTTGAATAAAAAACATATTTGTCAGCGCGGATGAGGGTTGAGAATAACTTCATAAGATATTCCTATCCTTTAGAACAGGGGTCTTCAACAGGGGGTCCGCGACCCCTAGGGGGTCCGCGGAGGTACCGCATGGGGGCCGCGAAAGTTTTGGTTGATTAGACTTTTTTTTATATTCCCCCCCTGCAATTTTTTCCACTAATTGAAATGTCTTTAAATCCACATTAACATGAATTCAACACACTGTAGTAAACAGATAGATGGAGGCAGAAGATGTCTTTCAGTCATCAATGCACACATGGCACTATAGGACCAGTTTGATATAACACAATGTTATACAATATATATAATTAGGGGGTCCCCGCTCCATCTCGCCATCAGTTTGGGGGTCCTTGGCCTGGAAAACGTTGAAGACCCCTGCTTTAGAATATTTATCTTGAATTGAAGGCCATCCCCAGATCATCTGGGCTGGGATCGATTCCCCCTCGAGACTTAAAGAGGTCACGGTGGAGTACCGCAAGTCGGCACCGGCAGCTGAGTGAAGGCCGAGGATATAAAATGGCCTGCTTTCTATAAAAAGTTGCTGTGTGGTCCCTGACCCTGGTCTGAGAAAACGCTACGGACTCCCCTAATCTAAGGGGACCTTTTGCATGTAGATCAACCTCAGCCGAGGCCACGTCGAGACCGGCAGGCCAACCAAAGCTAACTTGGAAAATCCCGCGTTGTGAACCTTTCTAATTGTGTTGTTATTGTAAGATGAGATTCATTTTGTGAACATTTAGTTAACAACTGATCGTTTGTAGAGTTACTGAAATAAGTCCTATTTCCATCAGTTATAGCTTCACAGTGGATTCTGTTCCTTAATTTAACCAGGGAGCTATTTAACATGTTGTAGGCCCGCCCTGCCTGTAATTCAGTTATCAGGTTGGCGGAGGGATATGATGAGCTGAGGCATGTATGTTATGAGTCTTGAGTTGTTGGGCACTGAAAGAAGTGTGATTAAAAGAAATGGACCAAGTTACCGTCGAAGCTCTTACTCTATCCACGCCCCGAAAGTACTAGTATGGAATCACTAATAGTTAATAGTTAACGCCAACACTCACTAGTGTTACATTATCTACTTTGCTAATGAAATGGCACAGCCAACCGAGGACACAAAGACTTTCTCATTTTCTTTGGAAAAGAAAGTTATGTATTCACTGACGACGTGGTCTCCCTGCTTATCTATCATGAATAGTCTACTGCACCCCACCCCACCACCACCTCCCCCACCGCCACCTTCCCAGCGTCTTGGTTTACCCCTGCCAAAAATTGAATTCAATCCCGCTAAGTTGCTCCAGCTTTAATTAAAGAGACCAAAAGCCTTGGCAGGATTTAATTTACTTTCTTGTTAAGGGAACTTTGCAGACACTGCAGAACTTTCACCGCTATGCTGCAGGGACCGGAAGTCCTTTTTAGAACGAAATCCCACATATTCCCGAGCGCTAAGCCGTGTTTTCCCAGACAAATGAGGTGAGCTGACTGGAATCAGCGTCTTCTATTGGTTTATGGGGGGTCACGGGCTTTCAGGACGCTTAGAGAGAATAGTGTTTGAATGCTGTCGGAGGGCAGACAACACTTTTTACCATCATAATAAATCAAAGCCCTATTGCCATAAAACAGCGGCCCAGTAAAAAGTCATTGAGCTGACAGTCATGACGAAATGAATGCCTTGATGAAATGGCGGTCATCAATCACGGCTTTTGGTTTTAAAATGCTAACATCCCCTCTAAGCTCTCTGCTAATTGATATGAACCGTTTACATAAATCAGCCGCTGTGTGTTGATGGTGTTGTCGCTGTGGTTTCCCCGAACCCACACACACCGGGCCGCGGTCTGCACGTGTTGGAGCTGCTGGCGTCGGATGTGGATAGCCGAGCTGTGTTGTTGGAATAGAAACAGACTTATGAAATGCTAAAGGCCTTTTCATGTGTTGGTTCATCTAATCCGTTACAACTTCTGTTGCTGCGGGGGCAGAATCAGAATCAACTGTGTTGCAGTTGCAAATATCACAAATATCAGAGTAGAAATACATATAAAGAAATAAAGAAATATAAGGAGTGTGGCTATGTGCGGTATTTACATAAAGGAATGTTATTATACATGATTTACATAATTAACATAATTAAAGAATTGCAATGGTGAAATGTAAAATAATAAAAAATAATAATTGTAGTAGTTGAGAATTGCACACGTCAGGCCAGTCATATTGCGCAAAACAGATAATACTGATAATATTGTCCAGTTTCAACCTCTCTAAGTGTCTGCGTGTCAGACATTTAGCGGGAGGAGTTCTAAAGTTTGATGGCCACAGGCAGGAATGACTTCCTGTGGCGCTCTGTGGTGCATTTTGGGAGAATGAGTCTATCACTGAAAGTGCTCCTGTGATTGAGCAACAAGCCATGCAGTGGGTGCGAGACATTGTCCAAGACGGCATGTAGTGTGGACAGCGTAGATGGCTGAGTTCTGGTCATAGATAAGGACTTTAAGGAGTTTAAAGCCTCTGTTGTCTTTTGTAATGATCCTCAGCAGTCTTTATCTCGAGAAGGAGTTCCATGAATCAAAGCTGCGAGATGAAGGATTTGTGTTGGGGAGAAAATGTGAAGTATTTGATTGGACCCAAGAAAAAAACACTACTAAAACACAATGGTATGGGGATCAAGTTCTCTTCAAATGAAAAGGCCCATTGTCAACATAATGAATCAGCTGTTCCTATATAATGTTTTTCATAAGTGGACGCTTGTGCCCAGGCTTGGGCATTAACAGAATACATGGAACAACGTATGTAGGATACAAAAAAAGGTAATGATTTTGGTAAACTGACACAATCATATTACTGATACAGTTAGTAAAAATGTAGAGATTTGTAGAGATTTACTCCTCGATGCAGCGGTTCGAATCCCCCTCACTCTCCCCTGTCCTATCAAAATAAAGGCCCAAAAAATAATCTTACAAAAAAACTTGTAAAATAAAAGAAGATACTATATATGCTACGTGGATTTGGTTACTTTACTATCATTCTTTTCTCTTTGTTGATGCAATGCTACAAACTGTGATCTATGATCTTGTGTTGAGCATTAGCATGATTCAATAAAAGAGATTGTGTATATATATATGCTTATCTTCTAATAAAGACAGTACACAAATTTCATTTGGCCATCTGTCTCTATAATTTAAACTCACGTTATAAAAGGGTTGGATGGATTTTCTGAATCGTGTAAATATATAAAATGACGTTGCCATGTCTCTAAGCCAGAATACAGTATGTGGTGCTCCTCCTGATCTTCTTCTCTCTCCATCTAGACTGAGCAACAGATGGAGGTGCACAACAGGATATTACCACTAAGAGGATTCCTCTTCCTTCGCCCGTCACTCTGGACGTTTTTCTTTTCTTGTTGTTGTTGGAACGGAGTCTTTCATCGTGACCCAGCTCGACTGGCTTACTGGAACTGGAACCGGCGTGGAGTTGTTGGTTAAGCCCTCTGAAACCCGCCGCCACTACCCATACTGACCCGCCTGGAAAACCAAAATCCCTGACCAGGTCCGCTGTGAATAACCTGAAAACAAGCACCCAGGTGGGATTAGAAAGTCGTCGTAGCGTCTCGAGTATCTGAACTTTGGCTTTTCACTCAGAACTCCGAGGTAGGTGCCAGATCTCACTGTGTCAACGGCCCAGTGTCCAGTTCCCTCTCCACACTACAGTACAGGGCTGCTCAATTTACCGATTTCATATCGTCATGGCAATATCAATTAACGCTCTATACATGTCGCGAAAGGCTGCAACATATCCCAATAGTCACTCTGAGTTTTTTTTGTCAGTTGCAAGATAATATCAGTAGAAAACGGCAAATTATAATGTCACATAATGCCATTCCTGCTTTTTATGTTCAATTCAATGTTCCATTTGTTCAATAAAAGCATGTTAGAAATTATTTCCTTTCTTTTGCTTTAAATTCAACAATTTGCTGTATTTGTAGCAGAATACTGAAAGCAGCATCAAGGCAGAACTGAGTACACTCTAACCCTCACATTAGGTACAATTTCCTTATGTATTGACCTTGAATTCCAAAAATAACTGTAGTGAAAGTGACAAACATTGAAAAAAGTGTCAAAATATTGATTTTGTTCAAAAACAGAAGAAAAAGTTCAAAAACATTGATTAAAAAGCATCGACAAAAGTGTTGATTTTTCAATTTTGACGAGAAGACAACACAAGGGTTAATATCTGTTTGTTTATGGCAAGCAATACCGTTATCGGGATTTTCAACAACAATATGACATATGGCATATTGTTCTCATATTGTGCAGCCCTGCTCCAGTTATACACTGTCAGAAATAGGGGTACAGCAGGGGTCCATTTCTGTCCCCCAAGGTACAATCTATACTAACGTACCCCATGGGGCTCATTGTTGGACCTCAAGGAACATATATGGACCTTTTTGAGGGTCAAAAGGTACATGTATGTTCCCAAGCATTAAAAGGTACATATGTGTACCGTTTATTTTCAAGGTTAAGGTACAATATCAAGAGACAGCCTCTGCCAAGCCAAATTTGTTGTAAAAGTTGTTTAAAGGTTTTAATTCTACCTTAATTATTTAAGGTAAATTTAAAATTACCACTATGTTTGAGTAGCCTTGAAATAAAGGAAATAAAAGTTTTGTAAGTCAATTTGCTGAAATTAAAATCGAAATGATGGCATTATATTGATTATGTAAATGAAAAACAACACATATAAACGCACGCATGGCTGATTCTCGCTGTTACAGTGTGTTTCTTAAGAAACATTTTTGCATTGCATAGCCTACATTTTCCATAATCTAATTACTGGAGAGCGGGACGGAGACTGCCAGCTCACTACTTTTGATTGGTGGAAAGATGTGTCAAATATGTAGAGCCAGCCCTGATTGGCTGCTTGATCTCAACTTAAAACACAAGGGTACAAATATGTACCCTATACCAAAGGGTACAAAAACTGTACCCTTTGAGGGTACAGCCCCAGTGACAAGCCATTGTACCCCAAAAGGTACAATTATGTACTTCATTTTCTGAGAGTGTACCTTTTTACAAAAGGCACTGTGGCATTATAAAACTCAGAGAAATGAGTGAAAACCTGATCAGCGATTGTTGGCACGTCAACATCATACGATTACATCGTTTTTATTCCAAGGAGAGAGGTGTTTCCCAGTGATTGATATGGACACCAATACTACTTATTGAGATGACAGATATGTTACAATCCATCAATCAACATGTGGGTGATGAGATGAGGCAGTTGGCTCGAGCTAATGCAAGTGAAATGTGCAGTACAGGGTGGTGTGGGTGAAAAGATTTGACGAGGTTGGACTTGGCTTTATTATGCGACCACTGAGGCCGTCCTCCGTCCTTGGAAACATAAGACTGCCTACAGAAAGCAAAAAAAAAACTGTTCATGGCGTCTACTTGACTCCTTCCATAAACATTATTGTGCCAACGTGTTTCAGAGAAATGCCTCTTTCCTCAGGGCGCACAGAGCACGCTGACTCTAGCACGTTCATGGACACACACACACACACACACACACACACACACACACACACACACCATAATACAATTTATTGAATAGCTCGAGTTGCTTTTTATTCAATCTTTTACATGCTGTTTGCATACTGTACCTGCATTGTGGTGAGAGTCTATTCATTTTTTTGTACGATTTGGACAGCTCCCTGTGCGTTTGTACAGCGGCACAGTTCTTAAGAATGTATTTTTATTTTTTTTATTTTTTTTTTATGTTACCCCTGTGTTGCTGTCATGTACATTTCAGAAGCAGATATCCATCATGCCATGTGGTTATAGGGACCAGCTGTTGGAATTCCTGTGTTCACATTACAAATTAAATTTAAAAATCTAAATTTGAGGCCTTACGTTGTTATTAGTATCATGTTCTAAGTCTTAAATCATTTCAAACAGGTCTTGATTTTCCTACGTCTCTGTGACGCTTTACCTTTAATTCTCATTAAAATGCTTGAGAACGTTTGTTTTTTCTTTTGTGAATCTGTTCTTTCGCTAGTCCAAATATAATTTCTGTATTACAAATGAGACCAGCACTGGCGTGTCACTGTCACACTCTTTCAGATTGTATCGCAGACATAAAACTGATTCTATATTTTAGATATGGGGAAGTGTAGGTTTAGCTATACTTGGCTTGAAAAAAAACTGAATTTAGAGCTTGGTTAAAGCCAGTGTTGTGTGCCAGTGGCACTTTTGGATCAGAGCCAACCCTAAGAGTGGAGGGGCTCTGGGGCCCGCCACACGGAGACCAGACACCAGTCCTATAACGGGAATGGGGAAATCTGGGAATTGTTTCAGGTGATGTATCCTAACTCTAACATCTGACATGTTTTTTGTTGTTTTATGTTGTGATGTACAGAGGCTTGAATAAGTTCCTGCTAAAGTTGATAAAAAAAAAAAAAAAATTGAAAAAACATCGTTTGGAACTTGATCTTAATGCCTTGATTAAAAAAAAATGGAAATCCAATCTTTTAAGGACACCTTTCCCCAGTATTTTAAGGAAGAACATTTATCTATTTACAACACATTATTCATTCACAAAGACAATTGTTGTTCCTAAAAGGTTGGATTTTCCTAATTTTTTTTAATTAAGGCATTAAGATCAATTTGCAAAGATGTTTTTTTATTCCTTTTTTTTTAAATCAACATTCGCGTGGGTGTGTAAACTTTTTCAAGCCACTGTAACTTTACATTTCATGCATAATGGTCTTAAAACAGTGTTCAAAAAAAGTGAAAATTGACTTAAACTTAAATTTGACTTGGTGAAACCTGCACAAATCCGGAGATTCATGCAATTTGTTTGCTGATGCTGCAGCATTATAAGATAAGATAAGATAAGATGATACTTTATTCATCCCACAGCGGAGAAATTCCTTTGTTACCGTAGCATTCTCAACAATAACAGCAAAAAAACTAACAAACAAGTAAACACACAAGAAAAACAGGCAAACAAGAGCAGCAAGGTAGACTGAAGTAAAGTAAAGTGGCGTCAAATAAAGGTTTTGTATTGTAAAGTGCGGTTGCCATAGTACAAAGAACAACATTGCAGCGTAAGTAAGTGACTTAAAATTAAATTGAATATGTAATTGAAGTTATTAAAGTTATAAAGCAAAAGTAGGTAACCATATTATAAGTTATATTCACCGAGTACTTGTAATCGAAAAATATAAATACAGATAAAGATATACAGAGAGTGTGGGGATTAGATGAAAAACAGGAACAGAACTACAACATTATCAGGTAGTGCAGGTGTTGGAGAGTCTGACTGCGGCCGGGATGAAGGACATCAATGATATCACCATATTTCACCATATATCACCATATTTCCAGCCTACTGGATGTCTTTACACAAGTGTTTGTCAAGCCTTGTTGAGTACGTGATTTTATACGAGCACAGTATAACCTACTGTACAGGTATTTCACACGTGCACCGTCTTTATTGAAATAAAGAGCTAATAAAAATCCTGCAGCCATTTAACGACCGCATAGATGCTTTCACTGTTGGAAAGCGTACAAAAACGGTTAATTTAACTTGGTTGGTGCTCTGAGGGATATTACCTCTTCATGTACAGTATTTCCTCTGCATTTGTAACCTCAAACCTGAGCTGAAGGAGAGGGAGAGGAATGGGGGGGGGGGGGGGGGGGGGGGGACCTCCAGGGGGATCCAACTCTATTTCCTCTCGTGTTCGCTGCGACATAATGACTCTGCAACAAGATCTCTTTCTGATTGTATCTCAGTAGACTTAAGGAAAGAAGCATTTAGCTGACCTTTATATTTCTCATCCTGTGACCATCTCACACAAACAATACAACAAACCGAGAAGTACTTTCTTATAGACTGTGATAGTGGCTCAATACTTAACAATAAATCATCCTTTTTAACTAAAAGCCACTAGGCTCCCCACATTAAAAACAGTTGGTTGTTGTCTTTTAACGATCATATGGCACAACTTAAAAAGTGAAGGGTTCACATTTTCCCTGCACATCATGCAGCATGAACAGACGTCGTGACTTTCCAATCCCAGCAGCTTGTGGCTAAAGTCTGTCTTTGCAGGCCAGCACAGATTTGTCACCACTGACCAGATTTTGTCCGGAGGCTTATGGGTCCGTAGATGACGCTCAGCCGAGTTGACTCGCCAAAAACTAGAAAAGTCATCTAATAAATCTAGTTGGAGATGACTTAAAATGGCCTGAAAAGAAGAAGGTAGCATAAGCGTTAAATAAGTGTATTAAACAACAAACTCAACAAGCCACTGTACAGAAATGGCCGCTGGCTGAACATTCTGGTTGGATCCAGAGCCAGAGTTAAATATGTGTGTGTGTGTGTGTGTGTGTGTGTGTGCCATGTGGGCTTGCATGGATGAGAGTGTGTCTACTCTGTGCTGTGCGTTTGTGGCTGCGCACATACACGTATGTGTCAGCGTGCACGCAACTGTTCAAATGTCCCTGCGTGTAAACGTCACCGCGTCGGTGTGTGTGCGTGCGTGCGTGCGTGCGTGTGTGTGTGTGAAGAGGAAACAGAGGGAGCTGAAACTGAAGAGCAGAGTGAGGAAATAGAGCAGAAGAACACGGCCCTGACGTAAAGAAATCCTGGACGATTCTGCCTTAAGATGCGCGCGGGGGCTGCGAAGAGCAAAGCGGAGCATCCAGAGGTCGTTCCCATGGCAACCTTTGCCCAAGGAGGTCCCTGACCCTCCTAAGCGGAGCACAGATTGTAGGTCACATATGGCACCAGCGATCCAATCAGGCCTAATCTGGCTTGACTTGTGTGTCATAAATTATTCTGGAAAGCTGGCGCACACTGTGGCTTACCGGGGGGACTCGACTGTGTGATAACAGCCGTGGTTATGGCAAATTCATACTGACCCATCTGACCCATAAATGTTTTGTCAACACAGGCATGTTTTTATCAGCAAAGGGCAAAAATAGCTCAGGATCCCATTGGACCCTGCTGAGTACAAAGCCGTCATTTAAGACCCTACATAATGATGTAACAAACATAACTCACTTCCTTTATTCCAATGTTAAAGCTGTTTCCCATAATTGTCAAATATGTTACTTTATATATATATATATATATATATACACACATATATATTGTAGTGTAATAATAATATATATATATACAATAATACTGTATATATGTATTAGAGCCCGACCCATATATCGGCTGACCAATATTAGGCGTTTCCCAATCTCTTGGTATTCTATGTTCTTTCATTTATTTTCATAAAAATATTCATTCATCAGAGTCTAATGTGTTTTTGTTCAAAGGACTTTAAGTTTCACATCTTGAGTTTGCATCTTGATTCATTTTATTTATCAGAACGTGAACACGAACGTTAACATATTTTGATGTTCCTCTGTTCTGTTGTGGCAGGGAAACATTATCATATTAATTTAGTGAGAACTCAGAAATGACTCATAAACTACAAATAACTAATGTTATGGAAATCTGTTTATGTTTTGTAACGTGATTCTGGTTTTTCTTTTAAAATATATATCACTATATATATAGCTATTTTGGCCGCTATATTGGAATATCAGATTTTTAAATAACCAAATATTTGTATTGGTATATAATACGTGTATATATACATACAGTGTATATGTATATTAATTTACTTTCACAATTATTGTGTGTGAATGGCAGCTTGTTGTGACCAAAAAAGATCAAGTGCAAAAGATTTTAATAAGAAACAATTTTTCTCTACCTCATATCTAGATTCCAGTTTTCATTTAGTCAAATAAATGAATGTGTGAAAATGAAAACTAAAAATGCATGTTAATGTATAAAAATGTAATTATATTTCCTGGAACCTCGTTAGCTTTCGGCATCGTTGGGGGTTGTACAGAATCAAAATCCCAGCAAAATCAACATGTCTCTCCTCTTCAAGAAATGATTTTACTCAATTCTTCAGACCTTATTTAATAACAATATGTAGAAAAGTGAAATGCGACATAATAAAGACTGATGAAAATGTGTTTAGCGGGTTATGTGGGCTATACAAAATGTCATTCATAGACAAAGAAATGAACACGTTACGTGTAGACTACATGGAGATGATATTTATTGTGATATTTTACTTATTGCTGGGTTTAAGCAGACCCCAGAGAGGTCTAACTGCCTGTTATAAAAATATAAAAAGTCAAAATCACCCAAATTATTTGTTCCATAAATGCCAATCACAGATATTATGTTTATGAGCAATTCTAAATATGTATCAAGTTGATAAAAACAATGTAAAGGTATGCTTTAAAAAAACATTAGTTAAAAATGAATGCAATTTAGTGGGGGGAGAAATAGATTTCAGAATGTACCTTTACTCATATGAAAAAGGAACATTTTAGTGCAAAAGTTCTTAAAATGTCTTTATAGACGGATAGAACTTCATAATTCCAACTTCACCCAGTCATCAGTGTGAGGAACTCTGGGGGAAGCGCTTCATCCCCGATGGGAGACTCAGACGCCTGCTGCAATGCAGCAGAAACACAGATATGATTTGAATGATTCATACGCCATGTTTCTGTAACATTGGAGGATGAGGTTTCCAGATACACACACATTCAGCAGTGCAGGAGCTTAACGGAAGCTCCCATTTTCTAAGGTTCAGAAAGCTGGTAAGCCTATTTTAGGTCAAGTCAGCGTCATGGTCTGGATCATCTAAATTCTTAACCCTCAGTTATGCATTAATAAAACCTTGATTTGTATATGGGAAACTAGAGCAACAAAACTAACTTGTGATTCTTATAAACACTGATGATTCACCTCGGTGTGCACTCAGGCGGATTCACACTGATAACACCACTTCATCTAATCTGGATGTAATAAACCCAATGCTTGAGGAGATGGGAACGCTGCTCAGTGGAATATGAATATTTAATGTGTTATAATTTAAAGTAACTGACTGTTACTATAGTAACGACTGTTTACATCTGCATCTTTTGCACTACTTACCTTTTTGCACTACTTACATTTCAATTTGCACTGCTGACTGTTTATTTACAGTACCAATTGTTTACATATACATCTACAATACCGTACTTTACCTGTAATATGCAATTACTTTCCACTGCACTTTAATTTGGATAGTTTCTGCCCAAACTTTACTTTATTTGTACTACCTTTAAATCATTGTTATACTGCTCATTTTAGCCTAACTTATTATATCTATCTGTAAAAACTCTGTCTATAATAATAATAATAGCCGACTGTATATATATATATTTATAGTACATACTCACTTGAAAAATCTGTAAACCATTAGTATATTATGCTATTTGCACATATCTGTAAAAATTTGCAATTATAGTAATATCCACCAAATCTTGCTCACAATACCTGTTATCTATATTTTGTATTCATAGGACAAACCCATCTGTAAAACTCTGTTTATAATAGTATTCATCTCTATATTTATTCATTACATATCCATGTCCTGCACTTACGGAACCATATATCCTGCACTTACTGCTATTGCACTTCTGGTTAGACCCAAACTGCATTTTGTTGCCTTGTACATGTGTAATGACAATAAAGTTGAATCTAATCTAATCTAACACTATGGCAGTTGCGGAAGGAATGACGTCGGTGTCCTGCTTTCTTTCACAGTCGACACTAAAAATATAAAAAAAAGGGAATCTTGCTGCGTGTCAGGTGGGGAATTCAAACAATGCAGCGCTCTGTGTGCAGGTCCAGCCTCAAAATGATAGAAATCTCTGATTTCTGACTATCTCTCTCATATATCACCGGCCAGTGGTCAGTGATTTCATGAGTGAGCTGGTAATAATCACGGGTGACTGGATTCTCACCTCCTCCCTTGTGAAGGCGCAGCTCCACTCGGGAAGGCCCTCGGTGGCCATATGGGAGCGCTTAGCGTCCGCAGTCTGAGGAATCTCTGCATCTGCTTCTCATTGCTTTATCTTGCTTCTTATACGCTTCCAGGTTGAAGAAATAACTGATTACGTTAGGGCAAAATTGCTGTAATTATTCACAAAAAAACTGTACACATAAAATGACTCATTAGCCAATTGCAAATTTAGTTTGCACATTTGGATGATGTTTGTTGGAGCTATATTAGATATATATAATTTTACACATCTTGAAATATTTGAGTAAAGTACTCGCAGGTGTAAATCTAATTATTTAATGTCTGCAGTCTGGGTTTACTTCACTTGCGTATTCTTTCCTGGAGGCAAAGTATCTTTGCAGTGTTTTGAAAGGTATTCAACGTATTGAGAGGGTGTGTGTTTTTGTGTGTGTGTGTGTGTGTGTGTGTGTGTTTGCGGTTTCCAGTGGGAACTGAACCTGTGATTTTTTGCAGCCTTGGTGTCTGTTCGCAGTACGGCGAGAACAATACTGCAGTAACCTACGTCCCCTCCTCCGTACACTTGCTTTCTGTTGCTATGCTCACGGGTCTTGACGTCTGCTTACATAACAATTTTGAACACCACCCGGTGAGTCTGGGACACACACACACACACACACACACACACACACACACACACACACACACACACACACTTCTTTCAGTGTGTTATATAAAGCAGTATTTATATAAGCGTTTAAAAAAATGTGTTATAATGCAAAAGGTAATATTCCAATTTAGTGGAATATTTGTGTTAGTTGTAATGTAAGTTGTTTGTGTTTTAAATTTGAATATTACATTTTTTAATATGACAGATTTTTTACTTATTTACTCATTTAAGTTATTTGCATTTATGATGTGTTTTATTTGTTTTACTGGTGTTATTTAAGTTGCATCTGGCTGATATTATTAGTAGATTTGGGCTTTACTCTGGGTAAATTGTTTGTCTAGTTTCAATATGACTTCAATTATACATTAATAAATCAAAAAAAAAAAACAGAGATGTTGCCGACAGCCAGCAGCCATCAGGTTTTGTAATAACACATCAGACTAGACTATTCCGACTCTGGATAGTTTTTAACTGGCATGCTGAACTCTGCGGCTGTAGCTTTAAAATGTCTTCAAGGTTCACCGAGCCTGATGGATCTTTGTGATACAGTCAAGTGCACACAGCGTGAGTGATCAGACCTTTTCTTGTTACTGAATCATGCAATGTTCAACCTCTCAGACTGCTTGTTTTAGGCGAGCAGTGTCCCCCGTCTGAACGCAAGGAAGAGGTATACGGCGGGAAAGGAGGAAGAAAAAAAAAGGTGACAAGGGCAGAACTCTGAGGCTAACGCAATTTGAAATGTCCTTTAATGCCCCGTTTCTAAATTGGAAAAATTGACTTTCCTCGTAGAGGTGACACAAGCCCGCACTCCGGGATGTTTCGGTGGCTAAGTGGAGGTTTCGAAGCAAGCTGCAGCAGACCCTGAAGGCCAAGCAAATATTTCATGAGTAATTTAATATCTGGAACATGAGAGCGCGCTTCGCTCAGGATGCCGGCCCGGATATAGACAGTGATCTGGGAAGAAGGAGGGGGAGAGAGGCAAAAGGGCAAACCAATGAAAAGATAGTACTGTACACCAAGTTTCCTTTAAGGGTGCTCAGGGGATACGCCACTACACCACCATCTTCAAAAACTCGGTCCACACTTCTGTAAGCCTCATGTGGAATGGAGATCAGCATCTACACTGTATTTACACATGAAGCCAAATACTGTCTAACGTTGGTCTCACAATTCTTAGTTAAATTCATTCGTGTGATAATAGTCTTTTGGCTGTGAATACACCAGGGCTGTAATACTCGAGTCCGGTCTTGGACTAGAGTCCGGACTCGAGACCCTTTTTTCTATGGACTCGGAGCCATAAACCAACCATAGGGCTACACTCTGCAATACTGGTCACTTCATTTCTACACCACATCTGGAGTGAAGCCATGTTGTCATTTTGTTGCTCAAATGCTCAGTACTAGTACCTAATGTGGCAGTATTGTCTATGTAGCTATATGAGTTATTATCACCATATGATATCAAGGGGA
>NC_045736.1:30769078-30773504 GCF_008692095.1 Etheostoma spectabile
TCATAAATCCTGGGTGTTCTGACACAGTTTTTGCTTTTATATCAATTAATAACCCAAATTGATTGTCTTGATACTGTCATGCATAAGACCTTTTTTTCTGTACCTGGACTCGGTCTTGACTTGGACTCAAACCTTTTTGGATTCGGTCTTGTCTTGTACTCGAACATCTTTGGACTCGGTCTTGACTTGGACTCGACTAGTCCTGGTCTCGGACTTGTCTTGGGCTCAACAAAGGTGGTCTTGACCACAGTCCTAGAATACACGCCACTAAAGTTTTCCATGCGATTGCTTACTCAAAAGGGAACAAAACAGAAGAGTTTCTTCTTGTGTGCGTGAACCAATCCTTGTCTTGTAGTGTTGAGGAACCGACCGACGAGCCGGTAATTAACCCGAGTCGTGTCACTGAACCCGTATAATCGAGTGCCATACGCCAATGAACCGACTCACCCCTGTTTTTTCCCCCTCATTTGTTCCGGCAGCGCTTTGCTAAAGCTGAGTGTGATCGGTGTATGCTCCGTTATGTGTAGCTGGCCTTCTTCAGTTAGAACCAATCAGGAAATGGGCTACCTAATACCACTATTTTTATTCTTTTGTGGCTATAAGGAGTACTTTAAGTTTTACAAGGCGTTACATGTGCGTAAAAAATGTCTCTGTGACTGTTTAGATGTTTTTCCCCTCTTGTACTTTGAGGTAACATTTGTAAATACTTGTTATTTGGGCCCCAGTTTATGGACGTTAAAGTAAATGATTCCTGGGTAGTTAAGCTTAAATGCTTTTCAGCCCTCTAGCCACCTATGGTTTCACATCATAAAACAGCTTTTTCCCCTTCTGAAAACCATTTTCCTCATTCTTTAAAGAAACATGCGTCACAAATATCACAAGATCTTTATCAAATAGGTACTGGAGGCATTTTCTAAGTCAATATTATTATGTTAAAATAGTCTGAGTCATTACTTGTTCAGTGGATCAGCCGTTAGCACTTTGGTGATTTCACATATAAAACATGGATGACAGTTGTGAGATGAATCTGATGTGCTACCAACGGCTTCAGCCCAAAATAATAATAATACATTTTATTTGTAATGCACTTTACATTTAAGACAAAACTCAAAATCTCTATAAATAGTGCAACGACATAATTGTGCAAGCTTAAAAGTGTGTGAGGTTCACACCATGCCGATGACAGTCACGTGGGACAAAAATATGCAACATAATCTGCTACTGCACACACACACACACACAGTCAAACTCATGTATTATTGAGAGAAAGGGAGCTCCCAGAATCCAGCAAGTAAGGTGGTTTTTCTACTGGGGTAACACCATATGAGGCTGTGATATGTATGACATACATAATATGTTGGAACATATGGCATTTTGCCATCTTGAGCTAGACTTTTGACATTTACCTGAAATGCAAAATAGCCCATAGTTCTATGATATATTACACTTGTGTAAAATGAATGTAGTTTATGAAATAAAATGTTCTACAGTCATGTTTCACCATTACACTGCAATACCAATGTGTATGCCCTTGAATTAGCATTTAACTGACCGTTGCTAAAACCTTAACAGTAATTTGTGCAAGGATAGCAACATTAACCAAGCGTGGCAGGCCTGTCAAGCATTGGATTTCTCTATATGTCGAAGGGCTCTAATAAGAGCGACTCTGCGGTATTTCAAGAATTTAGAGTTGGAGAGGAGTGTATGTCTTTACCAAACCAAAGTTACAAGAGCAAAAGGGATTTTTTTTAACTTACTTAAACTTCTTTTTTCCCTCTAATGCAAGCTGTACTGTTATTTTGTGGGGTATAGGTTACATTGTTAAGGTACATCCACTCAGCGATAGCCCAGATGGTAGTAAATCAGAGTTTAGAGTAACAACTGACTGTCCTACTCTTTCATTTGGTCAATTTATCAGTATGTTGTAATTCATAAATAAAAAGTAGTGCATGACTTGCACCCATGATTGAATTTGTTTTCAGTTTAGCATGATCCATTCGGTCATTTTTACCAAGCACCTTCAAGAAAAATGTAACATGAATAAGAAAGTCATTACATTGCTATTTGTTTTACAATATTAGCTGCAAAATATTGCAGCAATACTGGTTATTTAAAGGTGCCCTGATCCATAAAATCATTTTTACTTGCTATGTGCTATGTGGTGAATGTGAAAATGAACTGCTACGTCCTCTGTCAGCTCTTGCCACTAGAAAGAAATAAGAGGAGAAATCAGCCAATCACAGCTGCTGGTCAGTCTGACATCATGTTGCCTGAGCTCATTAATATTCATGAGCTGGGTAAAGGATGCAGGAGGACACAGCAGCAGATCCACTTTATACTATATATATCACCCTGTATCACACAGGGAAGCAGGAGGACACACAGCAGCTGGTCCACTTTATACTATATACAGTCCTGTATCACACAGGGACGCAGGAGGACACACAGCAGCTGGTCCACTTATACTACAGTGGTGTGAAAAAGTGTTTGCCCCCTTCCTCATTTCCTGTTCCTTTGCACTTAAGTGTTTCGGAACATCAAACCAATTAAACAATAGTCAAGGACAACACAAGTAAACACAAAATGCAAGTTGAATTGAAGGTGTTTATCATTAAGGGGAAAAAAATCCAAACCATCATGGCCTGTGTGAAAAAGTGATTGCCCCCTAAACCTAATAACTGGTTGGGCCACCCTTAGCAGCACAACTGCAACCAAGCGTTTGCGATAACTGCAATGAGGCTTTACAGCGTCTGGAGGAATTTGGCCCACTCATCTTTGCAGAATTGTCCTAATTCAGTTACATTAGAGGGTTTTCGAGCATGAACGGCCTTTTTAAGGTCATACCACAACATCTCAATAGGATTCAGGTCAGGAATTGGCTAGGCCACTCCAAAGTTTATTTTGTTTTTCTTCAGCCAGTCGGTGGTGGACTTGTGGTGTGTTTAGGATCATTGTCCTGCTGCAGAACCCAAGTTCGTTCAGCTTGAGTACACAAACAGATGGTCGGACATTCTCCTTCAGGATCTCTTGGTAGACAGCAGAATTCATAGTTCCTTTTATCACGGCAAGTCTTCCAGGTCCTGAAGCAGCAAAACAGCCCCAGACCAGAATGTTGTCCCAAAGTCTTGGGGATCATCAAGATGTGTTAGAGAAATTGAGACGAGCTTTGATGTTCTTTTTCAGCAGTGGTTTTCTCCTTGGAACTCTGCCATGCAGGCCATTTTTGCCCAGTCTTTTCCTGATGGTGGAGGCATGAACGCTGACCTCAACTGAGGCAAGTGAGGCCTGCAGTTTCTTGGACGTGTTGTGGGGTCTTTTGTGACCTCGTGAGTAGCGTCGCTGCGCTCTTGGGGTAATTTTGGGCGGCGGCCCCCCTGGAAGGTTCACACATGTTCCATGTCTTTGCCATTTGTGGATAATGGGCTCTCACTGTGGTTCGCTGGATTCCAAAAGCTTTGGAAATGGTTTATAACCCTATCCAGACTGATAGATCTCAATTACTTCTTTCCAATTGTTCTTGAATTTCTTTGGGTCTCGGCATGGTGTAGCTTTAAGGATCTTCTGGTGGCCTTACTGTGTCAAGCAGCTCCTATTTAAGTGATGCCTTGATGTGAACAGGTGTGGCAGTAATCAGGCCTGGGTGTGGCTAGAGAAATTGAACTCAGGTGTGGACAACACAAGTTATAGTACGTTTTAACAAGGGGGGCAATCACTTTTTCACACAGGGCCATGATGGTTTGGATTTTTTTTCACCTTTAAAATAAAACACCTTCATTTACAAATTGCATTTTGTGTTTACTTGTGTGTCCTGATATTGTTTAAATTGGTTTGATGTTCCGAAACACTTAAGTGTGACAAACATGCAAAGGAACAGGAAATGAGGAAGGGGGCAAACACTTTTTCACACCACTGTATATACAGTCCTGTATCACACAGGAACGCAGGAGGACACACAGCAGCTGGTCCACTTCATACTATATACAGTCCTGTATCACACAGGGACGCAGGAGGACACACAGCAGCTGTTCCACTTATACTATATACAGTCCTGTATCACACAGGGATGCAGGAGGACACACAGCAGCTGGTCCACTTTATACTATATACAGTCCTGTATCACACAGGGACGCAGGAGGACACAGCAGCTGGTCCACTTTATACTACATACAATCCTGTATCACACAGGGAAGCAGGAGGACACACAGCAGCTGGTCCACTTTATACTATATACAGTCCTGTATCACATAGGGACACAGGAGGACACCTGGCAGCTGGTCCACTTTATACTATATAAACCGCCCTGTATCACACAAGAGGACACAGCAGCTAATCCACTTTCGATCCACTATAATATATTTTTATGTAATGGTTTTGCCTGTTGTGTTTGATTTATTGGGCAATAAAGACAGATTTTTGTTAACAAAAT
>NC_045736.1:30773514-30774695 GCF_008692095.1 Etheostoma spectabile
ACATCAATGTCATTCAAAACGGTGATGTCTGAAACAGATATACAACACAGTGTGTATACAGATATGTATTGCAAACAGACCTAAGTACCAAACCATCACCAAAGTGAACATAAAACAACTATAAGATACATACATGCATATGACACTGTTGTCAAAAACCCACGCAATCAACATATAGACACACTTGCAGACGTCATTGTGATAGTTTTGGATCAATACTGTATGGTGATGTAACCGAGTTGTGTCCCATTTAATAGGGGTATGTTTTCACCCCTAGCCCTTACCACTTGGTTTCAAGGGGTAGTGGTAAGACAGAAAAATGACATTTAGCCTAAAGCTCTTAAGGTGATGGTACTTTATTGTCAGGTATGCATACATGTTGCAAAATTCATTCTTTCGCACTCAACCCATCCCTCAAGGGAGCAGTGGGCAGCCATTTACAGTGCCCAGGGACCAACTCCAGATCCAAGCCAGTGTCTTGAACTTGATCAAGGGCACTGACTGGAGAAGTATACATTTTTTTGATGGTGGGGGAAACTGGAGCAACCGGAGGAAGTGCACTCAAACATGGGAAGAACGTATAAACTCCACACAGAAAGGACCGGAACGACCTAGATTCGAACCCAGAAGGCCACAGCGCTAACCATCTTCTTCGTTCACTAAGTACCTTCTCAGTCGGCGACTCTCCTCGAATGGTCTTTTTGTTCCACAGGTGGATGCTGCTGGCGTTAAAATCAATCACTGTCAACACGCCGCCATTCCTGATACCAGGAGGGACGTTGACAACTGCGGCGGGTGTGAAGACCTGCAATCAAGGAAACATATCTC
The DNA here is from genome assembly GCF_008692095.1 of Etheostoma spectabile. Taxonomy (NCBI): domain Eukaryota; kingdom Metazoa; phylum Chordata; class Actinopteri; order Perciformes; family Percidae; genus Etheostoma; species Etheostoma spectabile. The sequence continues at coordinate 30,774,343 of NC_045736.1, forward strand.
TGTGCTGCAGGAGATGGGAGGTGAGCAGCGTGTAAGAGAATTAGCAGGTCTTCACGCACTCATCACTTACTGTATGGTCTCAGGTGCTTCCTGATGTGACTACATGGACACACATGGTTTGTGACTGTGGTAAGGGGAGGAATACAATGATAACATACTCCTTTCACTGCTGCTGAAGTGGAAAAATTACATGATTAAACACTTTTAGAAATGCATTAGGGGATGATATTAGACCTTGTAATTTAAGTTAACTGGTTACTTAGGGAGATAAAAAAGCCATGTATTACTTTAAGATGAACTTTAGGCCTCAGTCAGAACTGCGCTTTGTCACCAATCCTGTTTGTAGTATTTAT
>NC_045736.1:30774705-30775120 GCF_008692095.1 Etheostoma spectabile
ATATCAAGGTGTAGTCGGGGTGGGGAGGGGTTGCAGTTGGCTGGCCTGGGGATCTCATTGCTGCTTTTTGCAGATGATGTGGTCCTGAAGGCATCATCAGTCTGTGACCTTCAACACTCACTGGATCGGTTCGCTGCAGAGTGTGAAGCGGCTGAGATGAGGATCAGCACCTCTAAATCTGAGGCCAGGGTTCTCAGCAGGAAACCAATGGAGTGCTTTCTTCAGGTAGGGAATGAGTCCTTACCCCCAGTGAAGGAGTTTAAATACCTTGGGGTCTGGTTCGCGAGTGAGGGGGACCATGGAGCGGGAGATTGGTTTGAGAATCGGCGCTGTGGTTGAGGTAGTACACTCAATTTATTGCACTGTTGTGATGAAAAGGGAACTGAGCCAGAAGGCAAAGCTCTCGATCTACCGG
>NC_045736.1:30775130-30778607 GCF_008692095.1 Etheostoma spectabile
TTCCTACCCTCACCTATGGTCATGAAGGCTGGGTTATGACTGAAAGAACGAGATCCAGGGTAAAAGCGGCCAAAATGGTTTTTCCCAGGAGGGTGGCTGGCGTCTCCCTTAGAGATAGGATGAGAAGCCCATTCATCCGAGAGGAACTCGGAGTAGAGCCGCTGCTCCTTCAGGTCGAAAGGAGCCAGTTGTGGTGGTTCGGGCATCTGGTAAGGATGCCTCTTGGGCGCCTCTCTAGGGAGGTGTTCCAGGCACGTCCAGCTGGGAGGAGGCTTCAGGGAGGTTACCAGGACTAGGTAGAGGGACGTCCAGCTGGGAGGAGGCCTCGGGGAAGACCCAGGACTAGATGGAGACACGTCCAGCTGGGAGGAGGCCTCGGGGAAGACCCAGGACTAGGTGGAGGGACGTCCAGCTGGGAGGAGGCTTTGAGGAAGACCCAGGACTAGGTGGAGGGACGTCCAGCTGGGAGGAGGCTTTGAGGAAGACCCAGGACTAGGTGGTGGGATTATGTCTCCAACCTGGCACCAACACCTTGGGATCCCCCAGTCGGAGTTGGTTAATGTTGCTCGGAAAATGAAAGTTTGGGGTCCCCTGCTGGAGCTGCTTCCCCTGCGACCGGATACCGGACAAGTGGATGAAGATGGATGAATGGATGGATGGATGGATGGATGGATGGATGGATGGATGGTCTTGGCCTTTTAAATGTGATGGGGGGAGGTTGAAACAAAGTTTTACAATAAATATACTTTTTATTGGAAATATTCAGTATATTCTCAAAAGAAAAGAGAAAAATGTCTGTGTGTGTGTGTGTGTGTGTGTGTGTGTGTGTCCCTCTCTTGACATAAGCCATGGCTGCTGGATCAAGAGCTTCACGGAGGGGTCATGTACAGTTTGGTCCTCTGAAATCTCCCATGTAAGCTGGAGCATCGATGCTTACTACCCCTCGAGGCACCACTGCCTGTTAAATCTGTGTCAAACTAGATGAACCCGATACCTCTCCTCTACAGTGCCAAATAATCAGAGACATTTGTGCTTTTGCTGGTAGAGGCTGATCAGTTATCAGCCACAGTCATTAAGATGTGTCAATGACAATTGACAGCAGGTTGGCATTGGAATGGGGTAAGCTCAGAGATGTACATTATCCTTTCAGCTTTGTATGTGTATAGCCTACAGCAGTATAATCATGTGAAAACCAATGAAGATCGTATTTTGATATTCACCAATATCTTCTGATACTAACTCTAAATGAAGTCTGAATGATTTAACTCTAATTTCCATGATGCCATGCATCCGATCCCTCTGAGACTCAACACCACTTTCTCCAGCTCTATGCAGCTTTAGTCCACTATTTTCCATCTAAGTTTCTGAAAAGATGTATTTGCATACATAAAAAATTAAAGGATGTTCGAGATGTCCAAACTTTATAATGTAAGCCATTGGTAACCTATGTCGAGATTTCTTTTGAGGAGTTTGTTTTGGTTTCTTTCTGCCTCCTAGTGGTCAAAAAGATGTTACTGCAACTTAAACCAAATGTCTCAATAATTTAGTACAAATGAATATTTAGACCCAAAGATGATTCCACTTTGCATATTGTTTCATGTTCTGGGCACACTTGGAGTATATGGAGCAATTTATTAGCATGAACATCATCTAATGCACGTCAATAGCAAATAATCATGAAGCATGAAGAAGTATTTGCAACAGATGGAATTTCCCCCCGGTGCAGTGACATCCCGTGAAATGCACATCAGTTAGGGATTAGTTAGTTGTACTCTAACCACCCATACAAAGTACGCATGCACTCATCCTCAATCTGTTTATGGTTTGCACAAATGACACTGAGGGCAATTTGCTGACCTACATAGACGGCTGTGTTTGAGTTGCTCTTAGTGGGAACCATGCGTCCAGATGCCCTTATCTGTGCTCTGGAGTGAAAATAGGTCAGGGGTCAGGAAAACCAATGAGAATGGAGGATTCACACAATCCTGAACAGGCTCCATGGAGGAGAACAAAAAGGGACTCCTTGTTTGTGCCGTGTTTGCAGTGGGCTCGGTGTGTCTGTGGCCACAGGCGGGAAGCTTTAGATCCAGAGAGCTGACAGCTGACTGTGTGTCTCAGCCTCAGAAATGTTCATTATTACGTAATTTGAGGTTCTCCTCTCCTTTGAGTGGTTTCTAAAGGTCTTATGATTGACTGAGTGTTGCACATTATGCTGGACTGTACCACTGGTGGGTAAGCGTTATGACATGATAGCACAGCTAGGGTCAATTCAGAGAACAAGTACACTTATTAGGCTGAAATCTCACTCTATTTACCATAAAGTGCACTACACTTTCACAATGTTGTGAGTGTAAATACTGGGACAAAACAAACCACGTCCCAGTATTAGAATTTACAATTTACTTCGAATTGACTTCTCACTAAATTAATCAATTTCAATCAATTTAATTTGTCACATGATATTGTGTACAATTCCAGGGAAATGCAATCCCGTCGGCTCCTTCATTTTATGCATGAGGAAGCAGAATGTGTGGGAAATGTAGAAAGAAACTGGGACAAAGACTCAGAGCAAAGACCAGAGCAAATCAAGACCCTGCCAGGCAACAAGCAGTTTATTGTTCTTCTAAAGATAACTTCACAGTAGAGTTCAACGTGTTTCTCATGAGGTCAGGTCTGGTGATCAATCTGCAGGAGTTGTTTCTAAAAATCCAAATCCAAAATGTCCAGTGCAGAGGACGTGGCATTACATTTCTCATAAACAAGAAAGTGAAATCAGCATTAAATAGCATCAGACCTTCATAAATAGTCTTAGACCCAGAGCCCTGCATGAAGCTGTTGAGTAATGCTGCAGTTTTACCATATCGACGAGGTTCCACTTCCGGGATTCAATAAGTGCTGCTGTAAATCCCGCCGGATGTTACACTTTTTAGACCGGATGTCCGTCACCTTTTCTTTCTAAACTCTGGGGGATTTCTGAGGACTTTGGTTAACTTCTCCTCAAATCTCTGCAGGGTAAATCCAGACAGCTAGCTAGACTATCTGTACAATCTGAGGACTATGGTTACCGGGTCCTCAGGTCTCTGCAGGGTAAATCCAGACAGCTAGCTAGACTATCTGTCCAATCTGAGGACTATGGTTACCTGGTCCTCAGATCTCTGCAGGGTAAATCCAGACAGCTAGCTAGACTATCTGTCCAATCGGAGGACTATGGTTACCTGGTCCTCAGATCTCTGCAGGGTAAATCCAGACAGCTAGCTAGACTATCTGTCCAATCTGAGGAATACGGTTACCTGGTCCTCAGATCTCTAGGGTAAATCCAGACAGAGGCACTTTCATTGCGTCTTACGCTTAGCGTAGGCAAAGACAATTGTAATTGGTTTAAAGGTCCCATGGCATTAAAATGTCACTTTATGAGGTTTTTAACATTAATACGAGTTCCCTCAGCCTGCCTATGGCCCCCCAGTGGCTAGAAATGGT
>NC_045736.1:30778617-30778988 GCF_008692095.1 Etheostoma spectabile
AACCAAGCCCTGGGTATCCTGCTCTGCCTTTGAGAAATTTAAAGCTCAGATATGCTGATGTGGAATCTTGCCCCTTATGAGGTCACAAGGATTACCTCCCCTTTCTCTGCTTGGCCTGCCCAGAGAATTTGGCCCCCCCGTGATAGAGAGACATTATGGCTTTCAAACGAGCAAAGTGGCAGTTGGTCAAGGGCACCCTCCCACCCTCTACCTTGCACCCCCCACTCTTTCCGCCTCAAATGCTACAGACACAGAAATGGCACATACTAAGGAGGGCTTACTGTTGGACTGGCTCTAGTGGCTGTCATTCTGCACCAAGGCTGAATTTTGAGACAGAGACTTCAGTTACAGTATTAGGGGACCACTAAGGT
>NC_045736.1:30778998-30779115 GCF_008692095.1 Etheostoma spectabile
AAAAGAGACTTCAGATACAGTATTAGGGACCACTGAGGTCTACATAAAAGAGACTTCAGATACAGCATTAGGGACCACTGAGGTCTATATAAAAGAGACTTCAGATACAGTATTAGG
>NC_045736.1:30779125-30783032 GCF_008692095.1 Etheostoma spectabile
AAGGTCTATATAAAAGAGTCTTCAGATACAGTATTAGGGAACCACTAAGGTCTTAACAAAAGAGATTTCAGATACAGTATTAGGGGACCACTAAGGTCTATGTAAAAGCATCCAAAGGGCACCATGTCATGGGACCTTTAAAGAAATGCCAATGTTCCCATGCTTCCTCGAAGGGATGGAGTAAGACTCGAGGAAGGAAGGCAAGTGGAGGAGCTGGGGTTGCAATTTAAGAGAGGCACCTCCGAACACCCTTTACCAAAGAAGAGGAGATAATGCTTTCTGACAAGTCCTTGCGGCAGCAAAATTTGAAGTGATGCAGCTAGAGTAAGTGCAGTCTGAGTCTTGTCTTATCCTAAATCCTCATGACTTCTCCTTCACACCTTTCCTTGATCTAACAATGTTTTCCATCGAGTTCAAAAAGTGTTTCCTTCAACAAAGGGGTAGCAGAAATTAAAGTGTGGTTAGATAGCAGGAGTTGTTTTAGCTGCCTGAGACATCCATAACTGCATTGCATTTTGGTCTAATGAGGCTACAGCTGTTAGAAGAATTGGTAATGTCTTTTTTTACGTAGCAGATTTGTCTTTGTCTTACCACTGATCATTTTTTTGTTTGATGTTGATACATTTTTCAATGCTTTGGAATGTATTCCCCCTCTCTTAATTTCAGCCTTGAGACTCACTACAATTGTTTGTCAAACTATACGACCTTCTGTGTTCTGAGTGGATTTAAATAGTTTGCGGGGTTTCTAAAAAGTCAAGAAGAAACTCATCGAGGACATCTGTGCAAAACTGAAATAAATGTCAGTGCAGTTGCTGGAATGATCCTCACGCTAAATCGCCCTCACCGTCGCTCCCCATGTGTTGCAGTCACGTGAGCGTTCTAGCGGTTGGCACCAGTTCATTTTCCACTTTTCCCTCTCTAATGCTCCTGGCCTGACATGCTGGCAGGCAACACAACATTTTGTTGCCGTCCACAGAACATCAGAAAACGGGGCGCTGCACCCCGGCTTTTCCACCCAGGGACCTGACTTGATTGCAATTTTGTATCAGACATGGAAAGTCTTGTGGGTTTTTGTGTTGGTGGCAACTGTTGGAAAGAGACTTGGCACATGAAGATCAAATTAAACAAGAGGGTGGAAGGCCAACATGCAACACAAGCCAGTGGTATTTACTCTAATAGTGTTTTGCTGCATATTTATAATACAGTTTGTGGTATACAATGGTAATTCCGCACGCAAGCTTTCTGTCACACACACTGTACTCTTATTTTATCTTGTATTTGTCAAAAGCATGGCGATGTAAACCAGCCCATTGTATTTAGTTGCTCAAACGTCACATGTGAGCCGCTCAGTGCTGCTGGGTCAGTGAAGTGATCTTCAGAGTGGAGCACTATCGCAGTCTAGTGGCAAAAACTTGTCACCACACATCAGGATTTTCTTCTTGAAGTGGTCTTAAGACTGTTAATAATGACACATCGGCATCTGCTTAGGCCCGATTCCAGGACCCTGAAACCAAAACAGCTGAATGGAGTTCAGCCATTGTTGTTTCAATATTAACACTTGTGCTTTTCCTATTGTTACAAGTAAAAATATCTTCTGTGAAAAAGGCCTTGTTTTTCACTTTTTGTTCTGGCTTCCAACAGTATTAAACATTTGGCTTTTTAATGTCAGATCTTGTTACACTTAACATGTACTTCTGTCAGTCATCTGGTTCATCTTGTTTGATCTAATGATGTCATGGCACCCTGGCAGCTCACCTGGTTGAGAAACCCCCCCCATGTAATAAGGATTTGCAGACCATTGCTGCATGTGTCACGCCCCTCTCTGTCCCACTTTCCTGTCTTAACCCTTGTGTTGTCCTTGGGTCAAATTGACCCGTTTCAAAGTGTTTTATATCAGAAATATGGATTTCTTTCAACCAAATTGCCCAATACAACATTCTTCAGGTAAAATAATGATTATTTTCATTGAATTTCTTGGGTGTTTTATTTAATCTTATAGCATTTGGATTCTTTTTTTTATGGTTTCCAATCCGGACTAAACTTGGATATCTACCCATCTGTGAGCCACTTAACATCCTCTGATCTTATCTATTAGCTAAAATAATTCATAATTTCTGCCTTTGTAACTAAAGACTTATGTATAATTTGACATAAATGAAGTTTGTTGACCATGAATTCCAAGAACAAGTGTAAAACCTCTTATTAAACCAGCTCAATTTTTTAAAAAAGCGCCAAAAGCTGGAAAAAGTGACAAATAAATCAGAAAAAGGACAAAAACATTGGAAAAGCACAAAGAGAATTTCAATTTTGACTTGGAAGGGCAAGTTCATGGTTGATGGTAAGACAACACAAGGTATAAAGACAATATTTGTCAATAGATTATGAAGTAACATTTGATTTCAGAAATGATTTTTAAGCTCTCCTATCTAATAAAGGCATCAAAAGCCATCAAGCACAGTAAGCTTAAAACTTTACATTGTCTCTTCCAATATCATAAAGGGGTCGACGGTTCACTTTTTTTCAAATATATTGCTCATTTCAAAAACAAGTTATGCTTTTAAAGCATAACATAAAATATAAATATATAAAAAGGAATAGTTCAACACTTATTCACTTTCTTTCAAACACGTCCTGCCAGTCTCTCCACTAGATATGACATGTTCATTTGTGAGCATTAAAAAAAATTATAGAAATGGTAGAAATGCTGGGAGGTGCACCAACCAATGCTAGCAGTTGATCATTGTTTACAGACTTTATGCTAAGCTAAGCTAAGCTAAGCTAAGCTGACCGTCTCTTGGCTCTAGCTGTTTACCAAGCAGACATGAGAGTGATATGTCTCTCTAACTCAGCAAGAAAACAAAAAAAGGGCATATCCAGAAATGATTTATATTTAATAAAAAAATAATTCGAACATTTAGAATGCAACGTTTCAATTTAAATAAATGAGTCAAGAAACTTCTGAAGTTAAAAAGGTCAAATCTGGAAAGTGTAATGTAATGACAAAGATGGTTTCATTTCATTTGATGCTTTTAAGTCTTTATTAAAATACAATTTTCCACAGAATGTGAATCATCATAGACACAACCCCGACTTCCTTTCTTCACTTTCCCGCAAGCCGACACAAAGGAATCCTTTGTCTTCATCACCTACTTCAAATAACTGATTCTTAACTTTCAACACACAAATGCAGAAGTACGGGGTCTATGTATTTATTTTACATGAAATGAAACTGTATTATTGAAGCTGGTCTACCCAGCAAGAGTAACATTTGATCATAATCTGACATTGAAATCTGAAAGTTGTAGTTTGCAAATTGTCCACTTGAGACCAGCACAACCTTGTTCTCTCTTTCAGAGCCTTAATATTCTTCCACCCCTGTTGCAGTAAGCCCCTCCAATAAAGGTTAAAGACAAGGGTCTTCTGAAGTTTTTACTGGATGCAAAAGTAAAAAAGAACACAACAAATTCAATGATAATGACGTTATTAATAACAAAAATATGAGATGCCATAAACAAGAATTAGGCTGAAGATGTTTAAAAATGAATTAGTACGCTAACAAGACTAAGGAAAGGAGCCAGTTGAGGTGGTTCGGGCATCTGGTAAGGATACCTCCTGGGCGCCTCCCTAGGGAGGTGTTCCAGGCACGTCCAGCTGGGAGGAGGCCTCGGGGAAGACCCAGGAGTAGGTGGAGGGACGTCCAGCTGGGAGCAGGCCTCGGGGAAGGCCCAGGACTAGGTGGAGGGACGTTCAGCTGGGAGGAGGCCTCTAGGAAGACCCAGGACTAGGTGGAGGGACGTCCAACTGGGAGAGGCCTCGGGTAAGACCCAGGACAAGGTGGAGGGATTATATCTCCAACCTGGCCTGGGAACACCAGTTGGAGCTGGTTGATGTGGCTCGGGAAAGGGAA
>NC_045736.1:30783042-30786701 GCF_008692095.1 Etheostoma spectabile
TCCCCTACTGGAGCTGCTGCCCCCGAGACCCGACACCGGATAAGCAGATAAAGATGGATGGATGGACAAGCAAGAGTAGCTATTAAATTCATAGTAGAACATTACTGCCAGGACCCCGTACTTTCTTCTCCCACCTACTGTGCAATACTTATATATATATATATATATACACATAATACATAAAAAGACACTGGAATTCTGTGCTATTTTCATTGCAGTGCAGTATTTAATACTTAACCATTTAATTTCATTACAGTGCAATATTCAAGTCTTAATCACTTAATCTCGTTACTGTGCAGTATTTAATATTTACTACTCAGGACTTTTGATACACCAAACCATATATTTTTGCATAATGTGTATACAAACCCTTTATTTTTCTTAGTATTTTATATATGTATATAGTTGCTCTCAGGAACTGTACACCACATTCCCCCTCTCTTTTCTTTCTTCTTCTTCTTCTCCACCACATTTTATATTTTTTATATTTGTGCTGACACTGTAGAGGGGTTGCTTCAATCTCGTTGCACAGGTACTGCACTTGTGACAATAACAATAAAGGCATTATATTCCATTCTATACTTTGCATAATACATTTTCCAAAAGGTCAATTTGGGTGTTAGTATATGTCTGGTCACAGATGTGAGTAAACAGTGGATGTAACAATGTCAGTTACACCAGCAGAGGATGCTACTAGCGACGGGATATTAATCTAAACCAGCTCTAGACCTACACTCGGATTGTGTTATGTAATTTGCATACAGTAACTGTTATGTGTCACTTTTGTAATTCTAGAGATTGAATAAGTATCACTGTCACATCCCAGTCTATAAATTAGGTTATGTCCTTCAGTTGTCACTCATTACTTGCTGTTTTGTATTTGTATTCTAACTCTCGTTTCTGATACTTCCCATCCTGCCTTTAGTGATTGTCTGTCCTGCCTTGATGTGTTTCACCTGTCCCTCGTTACCCCCCCGCAATGCCTTGTGTAGTCTGTGTGCTACTTTTAACCCTTGTGTTGTCTTCCCGTCAAAATTGAAAATCAACACTTTTGTCGTTTTTTATCACTATTTTTAACTTTTTCTTACATTTGTCTCTTTTTTCATCACTTTTTTTCAATATTTGTCACTTTTTTTGATGTTTTCAGCACTATGTAACACTAACTTAACTGGTCAATAAACCTCCTTTATAGGAAATTATACCTAACGTTTGAGTTAGAAAAGCAAAAATTAGGACTTATTTCGACTAAAATTAAAGGAATGGATGTTGATGGATAATCACAGACTGGAATATGTCAACTTCTACTCAATAATATTTCAAAACCACTTTAATTTGTTTTCAAATGCTATAAAATTGAATAAGACACCCCAAAATTTATGAAAGTAGAGATGTGTACTTGGCAAAGAGCATTGTGTGGAATCCATTATGTTATTTTGGGGAATTAAAAAGAACATTGATATAGGAAAATGGGTCAATTTGACCCAAAGACAACATGAGGGTTAAAGTTCCAGCCTTTTTTCTAGCAAGAGCTACCTAGAGTTTTCACTGTTCCTAAATTTTTCCTGTTGTTTTGGACTTTCTTCTTGTTATTTTTCTTTGTTACCAGCTGTTTATTAAATCATTTAACCATACCTGTCCTTCACCTGCACTTTGGTTCTTCTCCTGCTGCCTGTTCTGAAACTGTGACACTCTCATCTTGTCCACAAGTGTCCATGCCATGTTATAAACCTATTTAAGTGCAAGGGATTGCCTGTACATCTTCAAAAACTATTTTGTTTTTCAGTATATTAAAGTTACCTAAAGCATAACATAACATGAAAACTGTAAAACCCACACAACTATCAAATAATATGTGTTTTAATCATGTTTTTCTCACAGTAGTATCTTGCTCCCCTTCTCTCTGATATTTGTGAATGATGCCCCCCATAGGGACCAAGGACAATCTTTGTATTCCTATATATTTCTTGATTTTATCATATGTTGCAACATTAGTTAAAAAGCTAAAGTTAAAATTTGTCAAGACTTTGTGTGAACATAGGCTAAGATAAACCTGATTCTTCTACATGTTGTCCTCTGGTACACCACTACACAGGTCAAATAAAATATAAAGCATTGTATTAATGTACATGACCACTGTCTCGGATTGTTCATGGAAAACAAAGGATTGGGTTTTCCATTTCCTGTAGATTTGGCTTGTTAATGGGTATATCTGAGGATTACTGGTACAGTAATGATGGAAAGAGAGGACCATAATCATACATTATATATAGCCTTTAATGAATATAGAATTAATTAAATGGAGTGGAGATCAGAGGTAGACGTGATGTTTTCTCAAAAGAAAAACAAGGTGGCAAAGGAAATGGATTATAGGACAGCATTTGATTGTATTTGATTCAAGGGTTTAATGTACATGTATAACCCTTTCAATAATATGGCGTTTTCCCAATGCATCGTACCAACTTGACTCGCATTGACTCTGTTCACCTTTGTTGTTTTCCATTACAAAAAAAAGTCTGTGGTACCAGCTAACAGGTACTTTTTCCAAGCGAGATGAGGCGATACCAAAAGGTGACGTGAAAACCAGCAGACTGCTGATTGGTCGGAGAGAATTGTCACTATTCACTGCGTCATCATTGCTAGCAACAGATGGGGGGGGGGGGTCCTGAACAAACCTGCCGTGTTTAAATAGTTTAGTTTTTTTTTGTTTTTTTTTGCTGCCTCCAGCTTCTTTTAAAACTAATCTGTCTTCTGGCTGTGGCAACACGCCGAGAACCAAAAACACCTTTGACGTTCTGTGTGTGTGTGTGTGTGTGTTGCGTTAGGTCACGACCAGCTATGACGACCAGCCACGCTCGCTTCACGTACAGAGGGGTTAGAAACTTTAGGTACCCCAGGAAAATGTTTTTATTAATGTGCATAGAGAAGCCAAGAAAAGATGGAAAAATCTCCAAAAGGCATCAAATGAAAGATTAGACATTCGTTTAATATGTCACAAAAAGTTAGATTTTATTTCCATCATTTACACTTTCAAAATAATAGAAAACTAAAAAAATGGCATCTGCAAAAGTTTGGGCACCCTGCAGAGTTAATACCTTGTACTGCCCCCTTTGGCAAGTCTCACAGCTTGGAAACGCTCCTTGTAGCCAGCCAAGAATCTTTGATTCTTGTTTAAGGTATCTTCGCCCATTCTTCCTTCCAAAAGTCTTCCAGTTCTTTGAGATTTCTGGACTGTCTGTCACGCACTGCTCTTTTAAGATCCATCCATAGATTTTCAATTGTGTTGAGGTCGGGAGATTGTGAAGGCCATGGCAAAGCCTTCAGATTACGCCTCTTGATGTAATCCACTGTGGATTTTGAGGTGTGTTTAGAATCATTATCCGTTTGTAGAAGCCATCCTTTCTTTAACTTCAGCTTTTTCACAGATGGCATCAAGTTAGCGTCAAATATTTGCTGAAATTTTATTGAATCCATTTTCCCTTCTACTCGTGAAATGTTCCCTGTGCCCAAAGCATGATTGACCCCCCCCCCCCCCCATGCTTAACAGTTGGACAGAGGTTATTTTCATTAAATTCTGTGCCCTTTCTTCTCCAAACATACGTTTGCTCCTTGCAGCCAAAAAGTTCAATTTTAACCTCATCGGTCCACAGAACTTGTTCCCA
>NC_045736.1:30786711-30786879 GCF_008692095.1 Etheostoma spectabile
GGCTTGTCTATATGTTAATTTGCAAACTTCAAACGCTGATTTTTGGGGTGAGGACGTAGAAGAGGTTTTCATCTGATGACTCTTTCATGAACACCATGTTTGTACGAGTATCTCTTTATAGTAGAATGGTGTACCACAACTCCAGTGTCTCCAGGTCTTTCTGGATGG
>NC_045736.1:30786889-30791677 GCF_008692095.1 Etheostoma spectabile
GTGCAGTCTAACGTGGGTTTGGACTTGCTTTTCTTACAATCCTGCGAGCTGTTCTGTCTGATACTGTTCTTGGTCTTCCAGATCTTTCTTTAACTTCCACTGCTCCTGATGACTGCCACTTCTTAATTACATTCCGAACAGAGGATGTTGGCATCTGAAAACGCTTAGCTATCTTCTTATAGTCTTCTCCTGCTTTGTGAACTATTTTCAGAATTAGATTTCTAGACAACTGCTTAGAAGAAGCCATCGTGCAGATTGTTGGGGCGAGGTCAGATGAGTCTGGGCATTTAAAACCTTAAGATTGACATCACCTGGTCTTTCCAGACGATGATTGAGAACATTCCATGACGCTGTCAGGTCTCAGCTTTCCAAAGGGGGCGGTGCATGCTAGAAACTCTGCAGGGTGCCCAAACTTTTTTTTGTTTTCTGTTATTTTGAAAGTGTAAATGATGGAAATAAAATCTAACTTTTTGTGGCATATTATATGAATGACTGATCCGTCATTTGATGCTTTTTCGGAGATTTTTTCCATTTTTTCTTGGCTTTTCTTATGCACATAAATACAAATTTTTACCTGGGGTGCTCAAACTCTCAAACCCCTCTGTATGAGGCGGTACTAACCTGTAATGGAAAAAGGAGGACGGGGCACCGTGGTCGAGCCGAGTGAAGATAATGTAGATAATGGAATGTACAGGGAATTTGTTTGGCTGCAATTACATACATAAGCGTAGTTGTTACCTACTATAGATGGAAGAGATTTTTTAGTACACAAACTTGTATCTTCTTCCTATCGTCATTCCAGTTTGTAAGCACTTGGAAAAAATAAATGAAGCAGTACATTTTATTTTATTGTAATTCACAATCCCTGTGTGACAACGAACCCATCCTCCAGATAAGGTATTAGTACGACAAGGGGATTGTGGAACACTCATGTGATAGTGAACATTTAATGCAGCTGACTTTCTCATATCACCAGCGATCTTGTGCATAATCAAATCCCCAGTAAGGGCAGCAGCTTGCAATAAGCCCACAAACTCTATGCAATAAGCCATGTGCACTAAAATGAGCTCCCTCCATATTTGTTCACTCATCAGATCTGCTGTAAGTGCCTAAGAGCACTCTATTATTTTTAAGATGTACAAGTGTCCTGCTCCTTCATGCTTGTAGTCCTGAAAAGACTTTTAGCCGCCCACCTTGTCACAGACAACATGCCGGTCTGAGCCACTATCTGTGTTCATGAGTTATTAATAAAATGCATTTGATCAACAAGTAAATGGATGTGATCCATGTTCTTGTTCAATATAAAAGGAGAACATTGCAGAAAATTAGGTCAGACGTCATCCAAAACAGAGCCATGAAGTCAGGGGAGAGCGGTCTAGTATTGTTTTTGGATTCAGCTTTTGCCAATTGTTTTCTTTTTTGTGTGTTGCAAGAAAGTTGTTTGAAAAAAAAGAGGGAATATGCTTCTTAAATGCATGTGCCAGGAGGTTTAAAGAACCCAACAATATGCTGCTTGCAGAGAGGTTTCATAAACTACTTAGAATCAGTCTGCAAAAAGCTACAATTGAGCCACAAAAGTAGTTTTTTATACATATTTATACACATTTACATTGCATTCTATTAGAGAATACACAACCTCGAGACCCATAACCTCATTAATGTAATATTTCCCTGTCAGTCAAAACTAGTTCCAGCTCAGCAAGAATAGCACCAGTTGGCTTTTTGTTTTGTTAAGTGAACTTGTCCTCTTAAACCACATGTTATGCAAATGTAAAAGAACACACACACACAGACACATACACACACAAACAAAATACACGCTGCGAGGACACCCATTTTATTTTTGTCCCATGGCAGATGTGGCCATTGGCTGTCTGTGATAGTTAATCCAGAATGCTGGGATTCATACAAGTAGGATTTAACCATAACCATGATACCAACATCTGTCAGGACCTCGCCTCGAGCTCCCAAACCCAGACGTTACAAAAGCGGAATATTTCTGTCTTGCTGTTTTGATAAAAGAGGGAGAAGCAGCAGATTCTGAACATAAGGTAAGTGTACGATGAATCCCGGTCACAATGTAGTGTTTCAAAGCCTGGAAAGCGATGCTTTATTCATTCTAGCTTATGTAACATGTTTTTCCAGCCCTGATTCTACAGTAGATGGCTTGTGCATGTGACGCATCTCTTCATTCTCATATGTTCTGCCTTTCTGATAACCTTATGAACACAAACCTTAGTTTTCTGACTGCACTACAGCTGTGTATCTTCAAAAGACAGTTTATATATTTCATTTATTCCTGCAGTTTACTGCTGCTTAATGTCGTGAATGCAACTACCTGAAAACAATAGCATCAGTTGAAATTTGAAATGTATATTAGCTGGTGTGAAAAAGAACATTAGACTGTACTAATAAATGCTTTTTGCTCTACATTGCTCATGTTCATAAAAATATTTTTTTTTATTCTCAGAAGGCATATTTTAATGATAAAGTTAGGCTACTTTTACTTATCTATTTTGACTGACAGGAGGTTGGATCACTTGTTTCTACTGTAATCGTATATATTACCAGTTGACACATAGCCCTACTTTATTATGGTGTCATCAGTTATGGATCAGATTTTGATGACACGCTTAACTGGGTATCTGCAGTTATGATTAGGAGCACTGATTATGGAATTTTAACTGCATAATTAAACCCTGAAAATGTAAGTGCAACAGTTGTACTGCAACACACTGTGTACTCTGTAAACTCTATAACATAGGAACCTCCCAGTCACAGGTATTTATCATAGAATCATACCCATAGACTGTATACACATTATGCATCTATTGTGTCAAAATGACAAGTTTCTTTGTGAATAGCAGAATTATTATTTTAGATTGATTGACGAAATGACATTTTAATTCTGTCTCTAACAGAATGTGGGACACTGCAGCCGACAGCACACAGCAAAGCAAACGAAGAAGATAGAGTGTGAGGCAATAAACATATAAAAAAGTTAATTACGAACAATTGCTTATGCTCATTGCTGCATAATGTAGTAGGGTATTCATGCATTAATTAGTAAATGTCAAGATGTTTCTCAACACATGACACACCAGTGGTGTTGACCTTTTATCTCTCTTTGGACATTTGAACCTCACACTCTTCATCTAGCTTTGCAAACACGTCATGCCTGAAATCAGTTTAAAACAGAACATTATAGCAGATTAAATAGTATTTTAGTTTGCATTATTTTTAAGTTTACACAAACTGCACTGAGCTGTCTACATTGTTCATTTTTTGACACATGCTTCACATCATCATTGTCACTGTCAGCCTCTTAGCATGCTAATGTTAGCATTTAGCTCAGAGCACCAGCTGCTAGCCTGGATGTAGACTCTTATTCCTGTTTTAAACAAAGTTTATTCTATTTTAACCAAATTTCCCTTTTGATCCAACTCTTAAAAGATCATGCCTCCATGCAGACGGTGGAGACAAACTATCTGTATAACTCCTAACCTGCATTATTTTGAGGACTTCACATTAAATTGACTAATGTCCCAGAACAATGTTCCTTTACTTGATGTATTAGAACTTCAAAATAACGTAAAAATAAATCAGAAAAATTGTATTTTCAGACACAAGACCATCAGTTTCAGCACCAAGCTAATGACACTGCTGGGAAGATGCAGCCAGGTCAGCACTCCAGAAGCTAATGGCTAATTTCGGCTCATTAGCTCTGACACTGAATAAGTACCGACATGGCAGGCCAGGTTTTAGCTTGGTATTGGATATTTGATGGAATTTGAAATGCCAAACACACTACCTTTTTCATTTTGCATTTACAAAATCCATGCATTATTTGAAATATGTTAGGTCCATATATGTTTGTGTCATGTCGTGAATATGAAAATGAACTGCTACCTCCTCTGTCAGCTCTAGCCACTGAAAACAACTAAGCGGAGAAATGAGACCAATTACTAAAGCTGGTTAGTCTGATGTCATGTTGCCAGAGCTCATCAATATTCATCCACCTGTGCTGGGTAAAGGATGCTGATAGCCAGGCTCTCATTGGCTAGCTGTTAGCCAATCAGAGTCAAGCATCTTAGCTCGTTGAATATTAATGAGAGCTGGCACAGATCGAGTCTTCCTGCAGGCTTTCTATAGCATGCTAGAATGGCTCGAAACAAGGTAACCATGGTGTGTTTTTCCACAAATAATGTTACAGACTCCATGGTAGAACTTCAGACATTACCACGAAGTAATGAAATACGTGTGGCAGGGCACCTTTAAAGGTAAACTGCATAATCTGCTACTCATAGTTGGACTACACCTTGCAGTAAGGATTTTTGATGTGAGCAAAGCTGGCAGCCGCCTGGGGCATATGGGGGGGCGGTATGAGCACTTAACAAATAAATTCCTCAAAGCGGTTTTCTGCTGAATTATCTATCATTTCACCGGGTTGGGAATTGGCGAATTGGCGCCCCTGCTTGCTGAGAACCATGCACAGAGACGCTATGTGGGAAGGGGAAAGGGGAAGACAGTTCACTTCTAGGTTGAACGGGTTGCTGGGCAGAGGTGCCGATAAAAAGCGTGGGCACCCACGAAGCTAATCACGGTTATGTATCAGTTAAACTTTTAATCTCCAATCGTATCCTGAGTTGAAAGATTAATAGCTTAACTAACTTAATTATCGAGTTGATAGGTATGTGTGTTCGTGTGGGCCGTCTGAAATGAAAGCCATTTTTGCTTACTTTTTTTCTTAACCCTCATGTTGTCCTCGGGTCAAATTGACCCGTTTTC
>NC_045736.1:30791687-30791876 GCF_008692095.1 Etheostoma spectabile
GTTCTTTTTAATTCCCCAAAATAACATGATTGATTCCACACATTACTCTTTGGCAAGTACAAATCTCTACTTTCATTAATTTTGGGATGTCTTATTCAATTTTATAGCATTTGGAAAACAAATGGAAGTGGTTTTTAAATAGTACTGAGTAAAAGTTGACATACTCCAGTCTGTGATTATCATCAACAT
>NC_045736.1:30791886-30793363 GCF_008692095.1 Etheostoma spectabile
AATTTTAGTCTCAATAATTCCTAATTTCTGCTTTTCTAACTCAACATTAGGTATAATTTCCTATAAATGAGGATTACTGACCATAAATTCCAAAAATAGCTGTGAAACTAAGTTAATACGTTAGTGTTACGTAGTGTTAAATGTAAAAAAGTGACAAACATTGAAAAAAGTGTTAAATAGGGACAAAAACGTAAGAAAAAGTTAAAAACATCGATAAAAGCGTCAACAAAAGGGTCGAGTTTCAATTTTACACACACTTATGCAGTTATTTATTATTATTGCAATTGCAATTACAACAGGAAACACACTTTTTAATTTGCACAATCTCCAGAACCAACATTCTATTCTATATGACTATAAATTATCAGAACTTAAAATAAATATACAATGTAATATAGTAATTCTGCAAAATTCTGCTCGAATGGGGTCTCGCCCCGGGTGTAATTCAATGTAGGACCGCCACAGACACCTTGACTATTAGACTGTCTTTTTCAAAGCATGAGCATAATAAACCATTCCAGCGAGAAACACAGTTTTTATAAGAAGGCCATTTCTTCATAACCTGCTTTAAATGTCCCTCTGCGTTAATGTGTTTCATATTACTAAATCATAATACTGGAAGCTTATTCCATTCAATTGCAACCATGTGTATTGTTGCATAGTTGAAATTGTCTTTGAAGTGATGGATATGGACTGATATTTGGGCATCTTATTATGATCAGTTGTATGGTTCAGTCCCAACTTGATTTGTATGACTATTTTTTAACTGGAGGCTGGTTTAGGTGTTGAAAATGTGCTGAATCAAGATGGTTACAGGGACTATGGGCAATCTGGAATTGGAGCTCCTACTCTGCTATTTGACAAAAGAAGAAAATATGGTGAAGAAATGACATGTCCGTCAAATTGATTGACTTTAAATGCACTGTGAAAAATCATAGAAACCGAAATCTGTCATGATCTTGGGTTTTGTTTTATTTCCTGTTTATTGTGTAGGTTCTCTCATATTGCATGTCTTGTTTTACTTCCTGCCATGGGTGTTTTCCGCCTATGTGATTGTCTGCCCTGCCCTCATGTGTTTCACCTGTTCCTCGTCAGCCGCCACCTGTCCCTCATTAGCACCCTCCTTTTCTTGTGTATATTAGTGTTCTCTGGTTTTAGTGTCCAATTTTCTACTTCTGTTTCCATTTGGAGTCAGATTTTGTAATCAAAGCAACTGGACTCCTGCATTTGGGTCCTGCTTTTAAACTTTCCGCCATGACAAAATCAATTCATCAGAAATGTAAAAATCTTTCATTTAGTTGAATGAATGTTGTTCTGAGTATGTATTGAACGTCTCAATGAAACATACTACCAGAATGCATTCCGACTTTTTTTTTCTTTTTCTCTAGCTTGATGAAATTTTATGATTGAGTCATTCTATGCCGAGGTCTATTTTGTTCAGATGAAAACAATGGTAATTAAAGCTGCAAGCAGCGAT
>NC_045736.1:30793373-30793611 GCF_008692095.1 Etheostoma spectabile
CGCTAACCTGCGCGAGTCGGGGTTACTGGCGGATGCCTCTTCTTGCGACCGCGCATTTGCGCGTCATTCACACGCCAACGAAAAGGGAACTCCCCGCTGAGTTCAATGATACCTCACACAAGTCTATACATCATACAAGTCATTATCTGTTAAAGGGGGCGTGGCCGCATCATAGGGGGGCGGGTCAACCATCAAAAATGAAAAACTTAGTCTCTGCTGAGTTCATTGATACCTCACA
>NC_045736.1:30793621-30794571 GCF_008692095.1 Etheostoma spectabile
CGTCATACAGGTCATTATCTGTGAAAGGGGGTGTGGCCGCATCATCAAGGGGCGTGTCAAACATCACCAACAAAAAAGGAAAGTTGGAATCCGCTCCACTGCCTGCATGCACTTTGAGTTAATGAAACGCAGCATGTCTCTGTGTAGCTTCGGTAAAGAAATGCCTCCATAGGTGCCACCTTTAGCTCACCCAGTAAGAGCGTGCACCCCTTCGTTATCATCTCCCATCTCTCTCCTACCTTTCCTGTCTATCCACTCTCACCCTGAAATAAAAAGAACACGCCCGCAAAAAATAATCTTTAACAGAAATATGGGTCGATAGTTGGAGAAAAGCATGACAGACTGTGGCAACTCACCCAAAGACCCTGACACTTATAAAATAACTGTAATACTACTGCGATAAATGGACAACATAAGAAATGCACCACAAAAAGAGAAAGATGTACAGATAGAGAAGAAATAGTTCTTCTCTATTTATCTATACATATATTTTGTGCAAGAGCAATTAGAGATATAACACAGTGTTATTAGTTGTATATGTAAATAGAATACACCAAAATAATATATACTGCTATAATCAATTTAGTAAAGTAATATGACTCTAACACCATTTGTCATAGTTCATTTACCTTGCTATTGCAACTGCTATGTGTTCTGTGTTGGTTTTCCTCTGGTTATGTTGATGTGGTCTATAGTCTAGAGCAGGGGTCTTCAACAGGGGGTCCGCGACCCCTAGGGGGTCCGCGGAGGTACCCCCCCCTGCAATTTTTACCACTAATTGAAATGTCTTTAAATCCACATTAACATACTCAACACACTGTAGTAAACAGATAAATGGAGGCAGAAGATGTCTTTCAGTCATCAATGCACACATGGCACTATAGGACCAGTTTGATATAACACAATTTTATACAATGTATTATAATTAGGGGGTCCCCGGCCTCCAGCTC
>NC_045736.1:30794596-30818862 GCF_008692095.1 Etheostoma spectabile
CTGCATGGGGGTCGCGAAAGTTTTGGTTGTTAGACTTTTTTTATATTCCCCCCCCCCCTGCAATTTTTACCACTAATTGAAATGTCTTTAAATCCACATTAACATGAACTCAACACACTGTAGTAAACAGATAAATGGAGGCAGAAGATGTCTTTCAGTCATCAATGCACACATGGCACTATAGGACCAGTTTGATATAACACAATTTTATACATGTATATATAATTAGGGGGTCCCCGTCCATCTCGCCATCAGTTTGGGGGTCCTTGGCCTGGAAACGTTGAAGACCCCTGGTCTAGAGGATCAGAATAAATGCAGGTAGACTTCCAAAGAGGGATGCTAACGGGATAAATCATTGTATGGTAGGATGAAGACTCCTTTCATCACGTCTCGGATAACCAACAATGTAACCTGCTTTTATAATATAGATGAATAAAATAAAAAAAATACTGACGTTCCCACAGGTAGGCCTGCCTGGCTCACCTGCAGACATGATGGAGGAAAACAAGAAAACAAGCGAGTAGCAACTGGGAATTTCAGAAGAAAGAAGAAACAAATTGATCGAGTTGTGTGTGGGTGGGGGGGGGGGGGCTGATCTTTAATGCAATATCTGCATTGCCCATTATGAGCAATCATTCATCCAATGTCCCAAAGGCTATTCTGTTCACTGATCTGATTAATTTTTTTTTAAACTAGAAAGCATTGTGAACCTTTTGCAATTATGTAAGCCATAATGTAATGTGAAACCTGCTGCCCTGGTTACAAAAAGACAATGCACAGCTGGTATTCTGTCTATAATGGAGTGCAATGGAAATGTCTAAGTGAGCCCAAACTTTTGAGCGGTAGTGTAGACCAGTATTTTTGGAAAGTGGGCCTATTGAGGAACAAAAACTAAAGAAAAATGATAACTTTGAGAGAACAGCCACACTTCCAGTTTATTCCGCCTTCATGTCTGAAAGTGGTCGTTGTTGTTCCCATTGTATGATTCATCCCCCACTCTGTGACAGCAGGGTCCCCCCCCCCCCCCCCTTGAATCAGCTCATGGGGCCAGTTGGAGCTGATATTTAAACACTTTTGCCTTTAAAAGTAGTTGGAAGCAACACTTTTATTATCAAGATACCATACCCTCGGGGCAAAAGTGGAGGATGACGCCATGCTCCAGGTGGTTGAGATGCCCCCCCCCCCCCCCCTGTCGTTGGTTCAAGCAGCAGTTACGACTTGTTACTAGTGGCCATAGTATTAAATACCCGTTACCTAATGTTCTTATTCTTATTCAGTCAGTTCATAGGTATTATGTTCATATTTTATAGAAAAAGTTAATATTTAATCAGGATCTGCTGCACTGTTCACTTTGCACTTCTGCACTTTTGCATAGCTTACCTTTAGTATCTCACCTATTCACGGTATGCATTTTTGTGAGTGATTTTTTATTTTATTCTTATGTATGTGTGATATGTGTGTATATCTCTGATATATGTGTGATATGTGTTTGTTGTGTTATGGTGTCTTGCTACTGGATGCCTAAAATGTCCTTTGGGGTGAAAAGTAGAAGTATTTATCTATCTTATCTATCTATTATCTATCTATCTATCTATCTATCTAATCAGGTACATTCTTTCAAAAAATTGAAACATTGACTTTAATTAAATTTATTATGTCAACAGGTTCCATGTGTTATATTAGGTTAGTTAAAAACAAAATATCAAGGTCATTTAATTGAATCATTTATGTTACAGTAACACATGATTGTTAATTCAGCCAATTAGTTTTTTAACTTTAGATAACAAGCTATATTTAAGTTTAACCAACTTAAGTCAGATATGTACATGAACCTAAATAATCATGAACAGGCTAGATCACTCAGCACATATCTTCTTGTAGTGATGAAAAACTTATTTAAGTAGGGTTAATGAAAACATTATGTTTCAATCCAGCATAGGTTTTACTATTGCAACAAAGAATAATACTTTTTTTTAATTTACATTAAAAACAATGACCCGTGCTGTACAATCCCACCACAAGGTTCCTGCAGTAAGCAGAAAGTATCTAAAGGGGTGCTAGATTTGTGGGATCATCACAAAGAGAAGAGCAGTTCATCTCAGCAAAAACAAATGCTCACACAATAACTTAATAAGGAGAATTGATATTTCATAGGTAAAAAGCCCACCACAGCAATGTCAGGAATGCACATTCTTACTGCCTTTGGAAGCATAAAATGATGATCACTGTGGCAATAACCCTATAAAGGTTGGCATTCCAATAGCAATCATGTGTCTTTGGTCAAATTGACCCGTTTTTATATCAATGTTCTTTTTAATTCCCAAATTAACATGATTGATTCCCACAACGCTCTTTGGCAAGTACACATCTACTTTCATAATTTTGGGGCGTATTATTCAATTTTAAGTATTTGAAAAAAAAATGGAAGTGGTTTTGAAATAGTGTTGAGTAAAGTTGACATATTCCAGCTGTGATTATCCATCAACATCCATTCCTTTAATTTTAGTCGAAATAATTCCTAATTTTTGCTTTTCTAACTCAAACATAGGTATAATTTATCTAAATAGGTTTATGGACCATAAATTCCAAAAATACTTGTAAAACTAAAGTGTAACAAACAATTTCACTTTCAATTTCTATTTCAATTTTATTTATAGTATCAATTCATAACAAGAGTTATCTCGAGACACTTTGCAGGTAGAGCAGGTCTAGACCACACCCCAATTTGCAAGGACCCAACAGTTCCTCCAGAGAAACATCGAACAAAAGCATCGAAAGTGATGAAATAAAGTGCAAAAACGTAAGAAAAAGTCAATAACACGAGGAAAAAAAGCCTCAACAAAAGTGTTGATTTTCAGTTTTGAATGGAAGACAACACAAGGGTTAACACGTACTGTATGAGACGCTCAATGTTTTCATACATTTTTTTCTCAGTCTATGCTGCACCTTGTTATCAAGAGCAGGCAAGCTGCTGTAGCAATAAGAGAATGTGCAGAAAAATGATCCGGATTTCTTGTTGCTCTCCCCACCTCCTACTTCTATCTGTGGACTTTCTGTAGAGCGACGGTGTCACAGAATGCACATCTTTTTGACCCTAACACTGCTGTCCTACACTAATAAAGCAAATAGAAGTATGCAAATTGTGTGCAAAATCTAATGAGTGACTGCTGTTTTTTTTATGTAACAGTGAAACCATGGGGAAGACGGGGAGTAAAGTCCTCAGAGAAACCTCAGTGGACGGGGTTCAAGCCCAGGTAAAAGGAGCCACATCACACCACACACACAAGCTGTGCAAAGTCATACCTGCAGACAGACACGCCATGTAGGAATTATGGGAAAAACATAAATTGGAATCATGGGGAAAACCCATAAAAAGAGTATTTCTTTCCAGCTAAAAACACATAAACTGCTGTGGGATAAGATGAGATGATGGTGTGGTGTGGGTGTGTGTGTGTGTGTGTGTGTGGTGTGTGTGTGTGTGTGTGTGTGTGTGTGTGTGTGTGTTGTGTGTGTGTGTGTGTCCCGACTGGTGAAATGGGCCAGCTGCTGTGCTCTCCAGCTATCACAGGTATGCAACCAGGATCAGGCTTGCTTTCACACTTCATTTTCCCACATTGCACCATGATACCTAGAATCATCAAATACATTACTGCGCTATGGACTGACCATTAATCCCTGTGATGAATGGTTGTCACTAGATGTATCGGCCATGGATAGAAATTCTATTTAATGCCAAGGTTTATTCACAGAAGCTACCAGCAGTGGTACAGCAGATCCTAGATCAGATCTTCTCCAGGTTTAATGTAATTAAAATCAGGTAGTCATAGATGTGGAATAGTGCATTTTCTAGGAATTGAAAAAAACATTTACAGATAAAACAACCATCTCCTCATTGTCTGGCACCCCAAAGTCAGAAAGATTGCAGATTTAGGTTTTCTATCATATGCACAAGATTTCTTTTAAAAAAGGTCATCTTTCAGGTCTTAAAAGGAGTTTTGCCTATTGTTTCTTTTATTTAAAGCGGTGCTCACCTTTAAATCTGTGACTGAAGTATGAGACATCATGCAACCAGCAGTTCAACTTTGAAGTGAACATGATTTGCATTTTTATAGATTCTGGAATTGATGGGAGTAGATGTATTTCAAAAAATGGAACCTATTTTTTTTTGTGAATGAATTACCATATTAGACATAGAGTATCATTCTAAATAGAATAATATAGCCTGCATTGACTATCAGCGATATTAAGAGGATAAATACATTGGTGTAAATAAATAGCAAATTATGGTTTATCATCATCATATCACTCAACCCTATCTCCCACTAGATGGAGAAAAGATATGACCGGGTTAGCAACCCTGACAGGGCTCTTTAAAGCTTAGTGCGTTACTTTTGGATATTAATGAACATCCGTTACATTCAAGCCGTTGCCAAAGGAGTTACTGCAAAGCTAATTAACACTATCAGCAAAAATTTGTATTAATGTGCATAAAGAAGCAAGAAAATATCCAATTTAGCTCTAAAATCTAACTTTTTGTGACATATTATACGAATGTCTAATCTGTCATTGATGATTTTGGAGATTTTTCCATCTTTCTTGGCTTTATGCACATCAATCACATTTTACTGGGATGCCCAAACATTCGAGCCCACTGTAGCTTTAATACCAAAGTCAGATGGGTTTTTAATTTTAGTGGAAGATTTATCTGTAATCTTAGTGGCAGATGATACTCTGTCCCCCGGAACATCAGGGAACTCACCACACACACACAAAAGGTTCATAACACATCAGACATGTCAGCATTAATAAGATATTGTATTTCCTCAACCCAACCGTGCTGCTACTTGTGTCTCTGTTGTGTCAATGTGTAGTCTAATCTTTTTTTTTTTTTACCCTAATGTCTGTATTATAGCAAACCTTGTACACTGTATTTATCAGCGGGATTTGAAGAGTTTATCTGTTTTACTGCTTTATATTGTATTGTTGACTGTAATCTTCTTATTGGTTGTTTGGGAGCAATTTAAGATCTGTACAGGGCCATTGGATGAAAAAAAGCCTTTGGTTCATTCTGGTTAATAATTACACTGTCCCTGACAATAAATGCTGCAAATTAAATAACTTTGGTTTATAGATGTAATTGTAAACAAAGAATACAACACATGGCTTAGTTTTCATGATCCATCAACTTTTCCTTTATTCAGTGAGTCAATTTATGTAATAATTTGTTGCCAGAGCAAATTACTGTCCCTGCTGTGATTGAAATAGACGTCTCTTGGATTCTTGTAGTGGCAGTGTGAATAACTTGTGTAATTTGTGACAGCGGTGCATCTTATTCTCGGCATTATCAAATCCCTCAAGTTCCAAATTGTCTGTCAGTCCCTCACCAGCTGAGGAAAGGGATTGTACTTTAGCTCATGCTCTGGCTAAAAGGCGCACTGTTATCACCCATCCGACTGAGTTAGCTGAGAAGGGTGCACTCTTTGTCATCTCGGTGGCAGGCTCACGAGTCGAAGGCTGGACTGAAGTGAATTAATTCACAGGGATTAGGGATTAGGACATCCCCGGCCGCTTTGGGGAGTAAATCTGGGGATTATGATGTCAACAGCCTGGGGCTGCGGGAGAAGAAAATTGAAATGGGAGGGGAGGAGCGCCGATGGCCCAGGATTACAGCACAGTCAGGGAGAAATCCGAGATGGGAGTCCATGTCTGGGTCCAGTCAGTTTCCGGCCCGGGAAACCCTCCATGGGACACCATTTACAGCCTCTGGGGTGGAGGGATCGTTTACATGTAGTACTAACTCAGGGTAAATGTGGATGTTGATTGTGTAAGAAGATTTCTGTGCCACTGGTAATCCAGTCCTTCCTGCTCTGGCCTGTGATTCATCAGGTGGTGAGTAGCCAACAGGGATCACTTGTGTAGGGAACTTCTTTACCACCAAATTCTACAGACAATGTTTGGTCACAGAATCCACAATATGGGAAATACTCCCAGTGTGTAAACTAACAATTCTCAGATTTAGTGCTAACCTACTGTGTGTTGTTGTGTGTCTGTGTGTCTGTGTGTCTTATTCAAGCCTCCTCCTGCTGCTCCTGCTCCTGCTCCTGATCCGGATCTGCTTCTTCTCCTTTCCTGCTGTCGTTAAATTCGAAGGACTCACTAAACTAACAAGATGAAGTGAAATGGACACAGCTGGGTTGGTCTTCTTTCTGGTTTTGTCACTGGTGATGACGGGATGCTTCTTCTGGCAGTACCAGCTGCCCAAACTTCTGCCAGGTAAGTCGAGATCCCAAAAAAACAAGGTCTGAAATATTGTTGCTTTGTAGAACGTCTTAAAGCTGAGCACCCTTCATCCAGCTGACGTCACATTACATTTCATTTCGTGTTCATCCATCTTTCCATTTTATCCGATTTCCAATAAGTGCATTCAATCATGAAAGTACAATCTCAGAGCAGCAAGAATCCCAAAGAAGAGAAGTTCAAATGAGATAAACTGCAAAGTCCAACTTGATTTTCTTCTTTTTTTATAACCATCCTTTCTTTCTAAGTATCTTTAATTAATAATGAGCTGTGACTGTCAGACTTTCTTGACACTTGAGAGCCAAAAATCATTTCCATTTCATCCATCATTTCCTATTTTGGAAGACTGTCAAAGTCTGTGAAACCTTGACCCTATGACATCAAATAACTGTGGGTTCTTTCTTATTTATTAGCTTGCAGTTAAAATTCTGGATGCTTTTCTTATCTGATGTAGTTCAGATAGCAGAGTGTCTCCACACTCCCACAACCTGATCATCAGTAGATTAGTCTCTCATAATTAAGGAGATATAACCTTGTAATTAATGGATAAAACAGTCCGGTAATTGTGCGATCTTTATCTTGTAATTATGGATAAAGTGAATGCTGACTAAAAATATTAGCCACAGTTGTTATGCTGTTGGAGTGTGTGATTTGACAGCATCATATTCTTGATAGAGTAGATTAAAACACATCATCATTGATCATTTCTAATTTCTCAGAATACACAAGTTGTGTGTAAAAATTAAAAAAGATTCAAAATTAAAGATAGAACGTGAATTATGTGAAATGTTATTTTTAAATTACACAGTCCAGAATGTGTCATGTACTAATAGGGCTTTGGATGATGAATTTGGGTTTGAAAATGCCAAAACTTAACATAACACCTTATCAGAATCTTTAGTGTCAGTTCCTCAGAGCCAAAATAATTATTCTCCAAAACACCATACAGGTTTGAGTAAAGTAACATCCGTGATATTATTAATAGGAAAAGCGCAGCTCCACAGGCTCCGATTCATATTTTTGGACGAATGTGTCTTTTTATATTGCAAAAAACTATTTTTCATGAATAGCAGGCTTTGGAATGGAGAGGCAAGGGTGGCCACAATGAATCATATTTGAATATTATTATGTACATCCAGTGTTTACAGTGAGCCCAGGCACATCTCTTTGGATCAGTGGGGTTCTGCAAGATATCATATATCGTATGAAATTGTATCCCGTAAGATTAGAGGGATTCATCAGGAAGCAGAGAATTAATGACGTCCGAGCCAGCCAATCATACTGCATCACACTTACCTTTGTGATGATGTGCTACATCGTTCTATCAAATATCAAAGGGAATAACAATAGGTGTTCCTTTGCTTTCTTCTCTCTCTCTTACTGTTTTCATTTCCCACCCAATGCCCAGATGAAGGAATGGGTCGCAACGCCAAAGCAGAGATGATTTGTCCTCGGTTCCCCGAGGCTCTCCAGCTGGAGCATCCTATCGCCAGCCTGAAAGAGGCCCTGGAAAAGGTGAGAGGAGTCTTACATCAATGCACAGAATTAAAACTGAGGTTGTATTTCTTTCATGTTCAACTCGAGTCCTAGGAATGTATGGGCTGGTAATCCTTCACACCAAATGTTGTTGCAGTTGACAGAAGGAGATTAAAGATGAGGGATGACAAACTCAGGGTCTTTCTGAGCAGCAGTTTTCCCAATTTATCAACTACAGTACGTGCAGTGAAATACATCACCACCCTAGCACCCATGAGAGAAGTTTGAGAATGAAAAAGTAGCAGTTCACATAGGAATGAGGACGTAAGCTGAAGAAGCTGAAGAAGGAATACAGTAGAAAGTTGTCTTTAAGCAGAGAAATTTACATTTGGGATGATCAGTCAAAAAACAGTAATAGCTGTAACAGCAAGAACTGTTTTTGGCAACAGCTCCACTGATGTGCTGTGTGACTCCCTCTAATTATCCTAGAGGGAAGAAAGCGTCTGATCTAAGTGAACATAATCACAGATGTTGATGGCGTATTCAATTTATAGTAGTGTTACAGGAGACAAAAAATATCTATGCCACACTCAAAAGGCACATTTGTAAAGAATACAGGATACAGACCTTTAAAAAGCTTCAAATAGATTCTTACACTGAAGCCACTGAACTCTGGGTAATGTCAGGAGAATCAGGTGTGGACGTTGTCCTCAGTTTCCCTTTTCACACATGTAGCACATACAACTAAAGTTGATTAAAAAAGAGGAATAAAAAGGGGTGTGGATACTAATGTCCCCCGTATTTTAATGAAGAACATTTATTTATCACAATACATTATTCATTCACAAAGAAAATTGGTGTCTTGAAGGTTGGATTTTACTATTTTTGAATTAAGGCATTAAGATCAATTCAAAAAGATATTTTTTAATCAACTTTAGCCTGGGTGAAGCCACTGTCACAGGAGAGTGTCAGGACATGTGAATGTGGATTACAATAATAATAATATAATAAATGTATACTTTATTAATCCCACAAGGGGAAATTACAATTTACACTCTGTTGTTATTACACACATAAATGCACTAAATTGAGAGATGTCACAGTGTGTGTGTGTGTGTGTGTGTGTGGGGGGGGGCTTCCCATGCTGCGCTCGAGCAGTTTTTTTTTTTTTTGCTTGTCAAGGGCACTTGGCAGTGCCCAGGCACCTAAAGCTACCAGTCACCACTAGACTTGGTCCGTATGTGGACTTGAAACCAGCGACCCTCCGTACTTTCAAACTCCTACTCCGAATCATTTGAACATTAAAGCATGTAATCAGTTACAGCAAAATCCCCAAATAAAAGAATGAGCCTAAAAATGAGCATGCTATGTCTCCTTAAGTCACATATACGTCCATGTGACCGAAATACATTTTCAGAATAAACGTCCTGCTCTGCCTTTTCCAGGTGGACGTTTTGCTTCGTCAGAGCATAACCCCATCAGCCTTCCTCTCTGTCGGCCATCGTGATCTTAAACGACACGGTTTTGGACGGCAACTTTGGAAAAAGGAATGCCGTGACCCTCTGTCAGGACCCGAATGAGTACACAATTTACAGGTGATACACTGAAACTACAGCACAAATATCGCAGAATTGTTTTGTTTGCATATTTTTGGGTAAGATATACTGCAGATGATAATAGATAGATAGATAGATAGATACTTTATTCATCCCAAGGAAATTTTAGGCATCCAGTAGCAAGACATCCACTAAAACCACTATACATATACTATATATACATATATCATTGTTGTGCTACTATGCTGTTGTTTTGGTATCATTTTCCCATGATCACCAGGGCAGCAATGTGATTTATCATACACATAATTGGGGTCATGAGTCATAAGTTGTCATTTGAAGCATTGACGGCAACGCTGCTGCCAGTTCTGGTTTTTCTTCTTCTTTTAGTCCGTAGACTAGAAATGTCGGTAGGTTTTTGCTCTTTAGCCGCACCTCTGTGGACTGCCAGTGTATCGCGCGGGAGTATGAACAGTCATGGCACCCCCCCCCCCCCCCCGAGTTGGCTACTACCGCACGTTAACCTTGTGTTGTCTTCCGTCAAACCATGAAAAAACCCAGTTTTGGTACTTTTTTTCCACATTATTAGCTCTTTTCTGACGTTTTTTGTACTTTTTCAATGTTGCTGGTGCTTTTTTTGTGATGTTTTGCCAAAGCTTTTTGATATTTAAAGTTGCCATTTTCAGCGCTTCTTTTGACAGCCCTTTTTTGTGCAAAAAAAATAAAAAAACTGAAAACGGTTCCAATTTGACCCAAGGACAACTTGAGGCTTAACAGCAGTGTTCTGATCTCAACCACTCTGCTGCTTCTTTTGTGGATTTTCTGTCGGTATAAAAGTCTCTGTTCTATTTTATTGGTTTCGTTGCAGAGGAGGGAATGTGTTTACCTTATACGGTACCCATTATTCCATCACTTTAATTCATTGTAATGGGCAATAAGCTCTGCAATAAATATTCTCAGCCAGTAGTATACACATCTGCACACTAGCTCTTGACTTATTGATGTTACAGCATGACCGTGATCATGTTCTGCATGACTTATGATTAGTCTAAAAGGCAAAGTAAATGCTCAGAGTGTGTTACAGCACAAGAAAGAAAAGAGACAGAAATCCCCCTTCAAAGGGGAAAAAAGGTCTGGAGCACACTGATTGGATTGCAGCCTTTTAATTGGGGCATTTTAGCATGTAGACGACCTGTGAGTGCTGCAGTTTATGAGGAATTATTGGTCTGTTCCAAATTGTAAGGTGTCACAGGCACCAGCCGAGGCTGGGCACGTGCAAGAGTCAATCTAGGAAAAATCCTGTTTTTTCCCCTTAAGTGACATATGGGGTACTTTAGCTATTTAGCACTTCCATAAAGTTGGTGGCTTTGGAAAGATGGATTCTTTCAGATTTATGCTGCAGATTCTGAGACGTACTGACTTTGAGTCCCTAGCTGAGATGCTTCACTTCTTATGATGCAACATGATGCCATCTTTCATTTGACCCTCCCTGCTAGAAATGCCCACATCTCAAACTTCACTTCTCAAGTTTGTAAAGCTGACGTTAGCGTTTAAAAAGCCATCAGTTTGGGGGTCCTTGGCCTGGAAAACGTTGAAGACCCCTGGTCTAGAGGATCAGAATAAATGCAGGTAGACTTCCAAAGAGGGATGCTTAACGGGATAAATCATTGTATGGTAGGATGAAGACTCCTTTCATCACGTCTCGGAATACCAACAATGTAACCTGCTTTTATAATATAAGATGAATATAAATAAAAAAATACTGACATGTTCCCACAGGTAGGCCTGCCCTGGCTCACCTGCAGACATGATGGAGGAAAACAAGAAAACAAGCGAGTAGCAACTGGGAATTTCAGAGAAAAGAAGAAACAAATTGATCTGAGTGTGTGTGTGTGGGGGGGAGGGGGGGGGGGCTGATCTTTATGCAATATCTGCATTGCCCATTAGAGCAATCATTCATCCAATGTCCAAAGTCATTCTGTTCACTGATCTGATAATTTTTTTTTAAACTAGAAGCATTGTAGAACCTTTTGAATTAGTAAGCACATAATGTAATGTGAAACTGCTGCCCTGGTTACAAAAAGAACAATGCAACAGCTGGTATTCTGTCTATAATGGAGTGCAATGGAATGTCTAAGTGAGCCCAAACTTTGAGCGGTAGTGTAGACCAGTATTTTTGGAAAGTGGGCCTATTGAGGAACAAAAACTAAAGAAAATGATAACTTTGAGAGAACAGCCACACATTCCAGTTTATTCCAGCCTTCATGTCTGAAAGTGGTCGTTGTTGTTCCCTTTGTATGATTCATCACCCCACTCTGTGACAGCAGGCGTCCCCCCCCCCCCCCCCCCCCTTTGAATCAGCTCATGGGGCCAGTTGGAGCTGATATTTAAACACTTTTGCCTTTAAAAGTAGTTGGAAAGCAACACTTTTATTATCAAGCATACCATACCCTCGGGGCAAAATGTGGAGGATGACGCCATGCTCCAGGTGGTTGAGAATGCCCCCCCCCCCCCCCCCTGTCGTTGGTTCAAGCAGCAGTTACGACTTGTTACTAGTGGCCATAGTATTAAATACCCTGTTACCTAATGTTCTTATTCTTATTCAGTCAGTTCATAGGTTATTATGTTCATATTTTATAGAAATAGTTAATATTTAATCAGGATCTGCTGCACTGTTCACTTTTGCACTTCTGCACTTTTGCATAGTCTACCTTTAGTATCTCACCTTATCACGGTTATTGCATTTCTGTGAGTGATTTTTTTATTTTTATTCTTATGTATGTGTGATATGTGTGTATATCTCTGATATATGTGTGTATATGTGTTTGTTGTGTTATGGATGTCTTGCTACTGGATGCCTAAAATGTCCTTTGGGGTGAATAAAGTAGATATTTATCTATCTATCTATCTATCTATCTATCTATCTATCTAATCAGGTACATTCTTTCAAAAAATTGAAACATTGACTTTAATTAAATTTATTATGTCAACAGGTTCCATGTGTTTATATTAGGTTAGTTAAAAACAAAATATCAAGGTCATTTAATTGAATTCATTTATGTTACAGTAACACAATGATTGTTAATTCAGCCAATTAGTTTTTTTAACTTTAGATTAACAAGCTATATTTAAGTTTAACCAACTTAAGTCAGATATGTCACATGAACCTAAATAATACATGAACAGGCTAGATCACTTCAGCACATATCTTCTTTGTAGTGATGAAATAACTTATTTAAGTAGGGTTAATGAAAACATTATGTTTCAATCCAGCATAGGTTTTACTATTGCAACAAAGAATAATACTTTTTTTTAATTTAACATTAAAAACAAATGACCCGTGCTGTACAATCCCACCACAAGGTTCCTGCAGCTAAGCAGAAAGTATCTAAAGGGGTGCTAGATTTGTGGGATCATCACAAAGAGAAGAGCAGTTCATCTCATCAGAAAAACTAAATGCTCACACAATAACTTAATAAGGAGAATTGATATTTCATAGGTAAAAAGCCCACCACAGCAATGTCAGGAATGCACATTCTTACTGCCTTTGGAAGCATAAAATGATGATCACTGTGGCAATAATCCATATAAAGGTTGGCATTCCAATAGCAATCATGTTGTCTTTGGGTCAAATTGACCCGTTTTCCTATATCAATGTTCTTTTTAATTCCCCAAATTAACATGATTGATTCCACACAACGCTCTTTGGCAAGTACACATCTCTACTTTCATTAATTTTGGGGCGTATTATTCAATTTTATAGTATTTGAAAAAAAAATGGAAGTGGTTTTGAAATA
Source organism: Etheostoma spectabile (assembly GCF_008692095.1). Classification (NCBI taxonomy): domain Eukaryota; kingdom Metazoa; phylum Chordata; class Actinopteri; order Perciformes; family Percidae; genus Etheostoma; species Etheostoma spectabile. Next base: position 30,807,723 of record NC_045736.1, read on the forward strand.
GTGTTGAGTAAAAGTTGACATATTCCAGTCTGTGATTATCCATCAACATCCATTCCTTTAATTTTAGTCGAAATAATTCCTAATTTTTGCTTTTCTAACTCAAACATAGGTATAATTTCCTATAAATAAGGTTTATGGACCATAAATTCCAAAAATACTTGTAAAACTAAAGTGTAACAAACAATTTCAAATTTCAATTTCTATTTCAATTTGATTTATAGTATCAATTCATAACAAGAGTTATCTCGAGACACTTTGCAGGTAGAGCAGGTCTAGACCACACTCCATAATTTGCAAGGACCCAACAGTTCCTCCAGAGCAAACATCGAACAAAAAGCATCGAAAGTGATGAAATAAAGTGCAAAAACGTAAGAAAAAGTCAATAACATCGAGGAAAAAAAAGCCTCAACAAAAGTGTTGATTTTCAGTTTTGAATGGAAGACAACACAAGGGTTAACACGTACTGTATGAGACGCTCAATGTTTCTCATACATTTTTTTCTCAGTCTATGCTGCACCTTGTTATTCATCAGAGCAGTTCAAGCTGCTGTAGCAATAAGAGAATGTGCCAGAAAAATGATCCGGATTTCTTGTTGCTCTCCCCTCCTCCTACTTCCTTATCTGTGGACTTTCTGTAGAGCGAGCGGTGTCACAGAATGCACATCTTTTTATGACCCTAACACTGCTGTCCTACACTAATAAAGCAAATAGAAGTATGCAAATTGTGTGCAAAATCTAATGAGTGACTGCTTGTTTTTTTTATGTAACAGCTGAAACCATGGGGAAGACGGGGAGTAAAGTCCTCAGAGAAACCTCAGTGGACGGGGTTCAAGCCCAGGTAAAAAGGAGCCACATCACACACACACACACAAGCTGTGCAAAGTCATACCTGCAGACAGACACACGCCATGTAGGAATTATGGGAAAAACATAAATTGGAATCATGGGGAAAACCCATAAAATGAGTATTTCTTTCCAGCTAAAAACACATTAAACTGCTGTGGGGATAATGATGATGATGATGGTGTGTGTGTGTGTGTGTGTGTGTGTGTGTGTGTGTGTGTGTGTGTGTGTGTGTGTGTGTGTGTGTGTGTGTGTGTGTGTGTGTGTGTGTGTGTGTGTGTCCCGACTGGTGAAATGGGCCAGCTGCTGTGCTCTCCAGCTATCACAGGTTATGCAACCAGGATCAGGCTTGCTTTCACACTTCATTTTCCCACATTGCACCATGATACCTAGAATCATCCAAATACATTACTGCGCTATGGACTGACCATTAATACCCTGTGATGAATGGTTGTCACTAGATGTATCCGGCCATGGATAGAAATTCTATTTAATGCCAAGGTTTATTCACAGAAGCTACCCAGCAGTGGTACAGCAGATCCTAGATCAGATCTTTTCTCAGGTTTAATGTAATTTAAAATCATGGTAGTCATAGATGTTGGAATAGTGCATTTTCTAGGAATTGAAAAAAACATTTACAGATAAAACAACCATCTCCTTCATTGCTCTGGCACCCCCAAAGTCATGAAAGATTGCAGATTATAGGTTTTCTATCATATGCACAAGATTTCTTTTTAAAAAAGGTCATCTTTCAGGTCTTAAAAGGATGTTTTGCCTATTGTTTCTTTTATTTAAAGCGGTGCTCACCTTTAAATCTGTGACTGAAGTATGAGACATCATGCAACCAGCAGTTCAACTTTTGAAGTGAACATGATTTGCATTTTTATAGATTCTGGAATTGATGGAGGAGTAGATGTAATTTCAAAAAATGGAACCTATTTTTTTTTGTGAATGAATTACCATATTAGACATAGAGTATCATTCTAAATAGAATAATATAGCCTGCATTGACTATCCAGCGATATTAAGAGGATAAATACATTGGTGTAAATAAATAGCAAATTATGGTTTATCATCATCATATCACTCAACCCTATCTCCCACTAGATGGAGAAAAGATATGACCGGGATTAGCAACCCTAGACAGGGCTCTTTAAAGCTTTAGTGCGTTACTTTTGGATATTAATGAACATCCGTTACATTCAAGCCGTTGCCAAAGGAGTTACTGCAAAGCTAATTAACACTATCAGCAAAAATTTGTATTAATGTGCATAAAGAAGCCAAGAAAATATCCAATTTAGCTCTAAAATCTAACTTTTTGTGACATATTATACGAATGTCTAATCTGTCATTTGATGATTTTGGAGATTTTTCCATCTTTTCTTGGCTTTTATGCACATCAATACACATTTTTACCTGGGATGCCCAAACATTCGAGCCCCACTGTAGCTTTAATACCAAAGTCAGATGGGTTTTTATTAATTTTAGTGGAAGATATTACTCTGTACTCTTAGTGGCAGATGATACTCTGTCCCCCGGAACATCAGGGAACTCACCACACACACACAAAACTGGTTCATAACACATCAGACATGTCAGCATTAATAAGAATATGTATTTTCCCTCAACCCAACCGTGCTGCTACTTGTGTCTCTGTTGTGTCAATGTGTAGTCTAATCTTTTTTTTTTTTTACCCTAATGTCTGTATTATAGCAAACCTTGTACACTGTATTTATCAGCGGGATTTGAAGAGTTTTATCTGTTTTACTGCTTTTTATATTTGTATTGTTGACTGTAATCTTCTTATTGTTGTTTTTAGGGAGACAATTTTAAGATCTGTACAGGGCCATTGGATGAAAAAAAGCCTTTTGGTTCATTCTGGTTAATTAATGTACACTGTCCCTGACAAATAAATGCATGCAAATTAAATAACTTTGGTTTATAGATGTAATTGTAAACAAAGAATACAAACACATGGCTTAGTTTTCATGATCCATCAACTTTTCCTTTATTCAGTGAGTCAATTTATGTAATAATTGTTTGCCAGTGATGCAAATTACTGTCCCTGCTGTGATTGAAATAGACGTCCTCTTGGATTCTTGTAGCTGGCAGTGTGAATAACTTGTTGTAATTTGTTGACAGCGGTGCATCTTATTCTCGGCCATTATCTAAATTCCCTTCAACGTTCCAAATTGTCTGTCAGTCCCTCACCCAGCTGAGGAAAGGGATTGTACTTTTCAGCTCATGCTCTGGCTAAAAGGCGCACTGTTATCACCCCATCTCGACTCGAGTTAGCTGAGAAGGGTGCCATCTTTGTCATCTCGGTGGCAGGCTCCACGAGTCGAAGGCTGGACTGAAGTGAATTAATTCACAGGGATTAGGGATTAGGACATCCCCGGCCGCTTTGGTGGAGTAAATCTGGGGATTATGATGTCAACAGCCTGTGGCTGCGGGAGAAGAAAATTGAAATGGGAGGGACAGGAGCGCCGATGGCCCAGGATTACAGCACAGTCAGGGAGAAATCCGAGATGGGAGTCCATGTCTGGGTCCATGTCAGTTCTCCGGCCCGGGAAACCCTCCATGGGACACCATTTACAGCCTCTGGGGTGCAGGGATCGTTTACATTGTAGTACTAACTCAGGGTAAATGTTGGATGTTGATTGTGTAAGAAGATTTCTGTGCCACTGGTAATCCAGTCCTTCCTGCTCTGGCCTGTGATTCATCAGGTGGTGAGTAGCCAACAGGGATCACTTGTGTAGGGAACTTCTTTTACCACCAAATTCTACAGACAATGTTTGGTCACAGAATCCACAAATATGGGAAATACTCCCAAGTGTGTAAACTAACAATTCTTCAGATTTAGTGCTAACCTACTGTGTGTTGTTGTGTGTCTGTGTGTCTGTGTGTCTTATTCAAGCCTCCTCCTGCTGCTCCTGCTCCTGCTCCTGATCCGGATCCTGCTTCTTCTCCTTCTCCTGCTGTCGTTAAATTCGAAGGACTCACTAAAACTAACAAGATGAAGGTGAAATGGACACAGCTGGGTTTGGTCTTCTTTCTGGTTTTGTCACTGGTGATGACGGGATGCTTCTTCTGGCAGTACCAGCTGCCCAAACTTCTGCCAGGTAAGCTCGAGATCCCAAAAAAACAAGGTCTGAAATATTGTTGCTTTGTCAGAACGTCTTAAAGCTGAGCACCCTTCATCTCAGCTGACGTCACATTACATTTCATTTCGTGTTCATCCATCTTATCCATTTTATCCGATTTCCAATAAGTGCATTCAATCATGAAAGTACAATCTCAGAGCAGCAAGAATCCCAAAGAAGAAGCTTCAAATGAGATAAACTGCAAAGTCCAACTTGATTTTCTTCTTTTTTTTTATAACCATCCTTTTCTTTCTAAGCTTATCTTTATACATTAATAATGAGCTGTGACTGTCAGACTTTCTTGACACTTGAGAGCCAAAAATCATTTCCATTTCATCCATCATTTCCTATTTTGGAAGACTGTCAAAGTCTGTGAAACCTTGACCCTATGACATCAAATAACTGTGGGTTCTTTCTTATTTATTAGCTTGCAGTTAAAATTCTGGATGCTTCTTCTTATCTGATGTAGTCTAGCATAGCCAGAGCTGTCTCCACACTCCCACAACCTGATCATCAGTAGATTAGTCTCTCATAATTAAGGAGATATAACTCTTGTAATTAATGGATAAAACAGTCCGGTAATTGTGCGATCTTTATCTTGTAATTATGCGATAAAGTGAATGCTGACTAAAAATATTAGCCCACAGTTGTTATGCCTGTTGGAGTGTGTGTATTTGACAGCATCATATTCTTGATAGAAGTAGATTAAAACACATCATCATTGATCATTTCTAATTTCTCAGAATACACAAGTTGTGTGTAAAAATTAAAAAAGATTCAAAATTAAAGATAGACACGTGAATTATGTGAAATGTTATTTTTTAAATTACACAGCTCCAGAATGTGTCATGTACTAATAGGGCTTTGGATGATGAATTTGGGTTTGAAAATGCCAAAACTTAATCATAACACCTTATCAGAATCTTTAGTGTCAGTTCCTCAGAGCCAAAATAATTTATTCTCCAAAACACAATACAGGTTTGAGTAAAGTAACATCCGGTGATATTATTAATAGGAAAAGCGCAGCTCCACAGGCTCCGATTCATATTTTTGACGCTAATGTGTCTTTTTATATTGCAAAAAACTATTTTTCATGAATAGCAGTGCTTTGGAATGGAGAGGCAAAGGGTGGCCACAATGAATCATATTTGAATATTATTATGTACATCCAGTGTTTACAGTGAGCCCAGGCAACATCTCTTTGGATCAGTGGGGTTCTGCAAGATATCATATATCGTATGAAATTGTATCCCGTAAGATTAGAGGGATTCATCAGGAAGCAGAGAATTAATGACGTCCGAGCCAGCCAATCATACTGCATCACACTTACCTTTGTGATGCTGCTACATCGTTCTATCAAATATCAAATGGGAATAACAATAGGCTGTTCCTTTGCTTTCTTCTTTCTCTCTTACTCGTTTCTCATTTCCCACCCAATGCCCAGATGAAGGAATGGGTCGCAACGCCAAAGCAGAGATGATTTGTCCTCGGTTCCCCGAGGCTCTCCAGCTGGAGCATCCTATCGCCAGCCTGAAAGAGGCCCTGGAAAAGGTGAGAGGAGTCTTACATCAATGCACAGAATTAAAACTGAGGTTGTATTTCTTTCATGTTCAACTCGAGTCCTAGGAAATGTATGGGCTGGTAATCCTTCACACCAAATGTTGTTGCAGTTGACAGAAGGAGATTAAAGATATGAGGGATGACAAACTCAGGGTCTTTCTGAGCAGCAGTTTTCCCAATTTATCAACTACAGTACGTGCAGTGAAATACATCACCACCCTAGCACCCATGAGAGAAGTTTGAGAATGAAAAAGTAGCACGTTCACATTAGGAATGAGGACGTAATGCTGAAGAAGCTGAAGAAGGAATACAGTAGAAAGTTGTCTTTAAGCAGAGAAATTTACATTTGGGATGAATCAGTCATAAAAACAGTAATAGCTGTAACAGCAAGAACTGTTTTTGGCAACAGCTCCACTGATGTGCTGTGTGACTCCCTCTAATTATCCTTAGAGGGAAGAAAGCGTCTGATCTAAGTGAACATAATCACACAGATGTTGATGGCGTATTCAATTTATAGTAGTGTTACAGGAGACAAAAAATATCTATGCCACACTCAAAAGGCACATTTGTAAAGAATACAGGAATACATGACCTTTAAAAAGCTTCAAATAGATTCTTACACTGAAGCCACTGAACTCTGGGTAATGTCAGGAGAATCAGGTGTGGACGTTGTCCTCAGTTTCCCTTTTCACACATGTAGCACATACAACTAAAGTTGATTAAAAAGAGGAATAAAAAAGGGGTGTGGATACTAATGTCCCCCTGTATTTTAATGAAGAACATTTATTTATCCACAATACATTATTCATTCACAAAGAAAATTGGTGTCCTTGAAGGTTGGATTTTACTACATTTTTTGAATTAAGGCATTAAGATCAATTTCCAAAAGATATTTTTTTTAATCAACTTTAGCCTGGGTGAAGCCACTGTCACAGGAGAGTGTCAGGACATGTGAATGTGGATTACAATAATAATAATAATAATAATAATGTATACTTTATTAATCCCACAAGGGGAAATTACAATTTACACTCTGTTGTTATTACACACATAAATGCACTAAATTGAGAGATGTCACAGTGTGTGTGTGTGTGTGTGTGTGTGGGGGGGGGGGCTTCCCATGCTGCGCCTCGAGCAGTTTTTTTTTTTTTTGCCTTGCTCAAGGGCACCTTGGCAGTGCCCAGGCACCTCTAAAGCTACCAGTCCACCACTAGACTTTGGTCCGTATGTGGACTTGAACCAGCGACCCTCCGGTACTTTCAACTCCTACTCCTGAATCTATTTGAACATTAAAGCATGTAATCATGTTACAGCAAAATCCCCAAATAAAAGAATGAGCCTAAAAATGAGCATGCTATGTCTCCTTTAAGTCACATATACGTCCATGTGACCGAAATACATTTTCAGAATAAACGTCCTGCTCTGCCTTTTCCAGGTGGACGTTTTGCTTCGTCAGAGCATCAACCCCATCAGCCTTCCCTCTCTGTCGGCCATCGTGATCTTAAACGACACGGTTTTATGGACCGGCAACTTTGGAAAAAGGAATGCCAGTGACCCTCTGTCAGGACCCCCGAATGAGTACACAATTTACAGGTGATTACACTGAAAGCTACAGCACAAATATCGCAGAATTGTTTTGTTTTGCATATTTTTGGGTTAAGATATACTGCAGATAGATAGATAGATACTTTATTCATCCCAAAGGAAATTTTAGGCATCCAGTAGCAAGACATCCATAACACAACAAACACATATACCTGTACATATATATATATATATATATATATATATATATATATATACATATATATCATTGTTGCTACTATGCTGTATGTTTCTGCGTATCATTTTCCCATGATCACCAGGGCAGCAATCGTGATTTTACATACACATAATTGGGGTCATGAGTCATAAGTTGTCATTTGAAGCATTGACGGCAACGCTGCTGCCAGTTCTGCCGTTTTTCTTCTTCTTTTAGTCCGTAGACATAGAAATGTCGGTAGGTTTTGCTCTTTAGCGCCACCTCTGTGGACTGCCAGTAGTATCGCGCGGGAGTATGAACAGTCATGGCACCCCCCCCCCCCCCCCGACGTTGGCTACTATACCGCACGTTTAACCCTTGTGTTGTCTTACCGTCAAACCATGAAAAAACCCAGTTTTGGTCACTTTTTTTCCACATTATTAGCTCTTTTTCTGACGTTTTTTGCCACTTTTTCAATGTTGCTGGTGCTTTTTTTGTGATGTTTTTGCCAAAGCTTTTTGATATTTTTAAAGTTGCCATTTTCAGCGCTTCTTTTGACAGCCCATTTTTTGTGCAAAAAAAATAAAAAACTGAAAACGGTTCCAATTTGACCCAAGGACAACTTGAGGCTTAACAGCAGTGTCCTGATCATCAACCACTCTGCTGTCTTCTTTTGTGGATTTTCTGTCGGTATAAAAGTCTCTGTTCTATTTTATTGGTTCTGTTGCAGAGGAGGGAATGTGTTTACCTTATACGGTACCCATTATTCCATCACTTTAATTCATTGTAATGGGCACATAAGCTCTGCACATAAATATTCTTCAGCCAGTATGTATACACATCTGCACACTAGCTCTTGACTTATTGATGTTACAGCATGACCGTGATCATGTTACCCCTGCATGACTTATGATTAGTCTACAAAGGCTAAAGTAAATGCTCAGAGTGTGTTACAGCACAAGAAAGAAAAGAGACATGAAATCCCCCTTCAAAGGGGAAAAAAGGTCTGGAGCACACTGATTGGATTGCAGCCTTTTAATTGGGGCATTTTAGCATGTAGACGACCTGTGAGCTGCTGCAGTTTATGAGGAATTTTATTGGTCTGTTCCAAATTGTACAGGTGTCCACAGGCCACCAGCCGAGGCTGGGCCACTGTGCAAGAGTCAATCTAGGAAAAATCCTGTTTTTCCCCTTAAGTGACATATGGGGTACTTTAGCGATTTAGCACTTCCATAAAGTTGGTGGCTTTGCGAAAGATGGATTCTTTTCCAGATTTATGCTGCAGATTCTGAGACGTACTGACTTTGAGTCCCTAAGCTGAGATGCTTCACTTCTTATGATGCAACATGATGCCATCTTTCATTTGACCCTCCCTGCCTGAGAAATGCCCACATCTCAAACTTCACTTCTCAAGTTTGTAAAGCTGACGTTAGCGTTAAAAATTTGAAGTCTTTGTAAACCACAAGAAAAAACAAGAAAACCCTGATGACCTGGAAATGATCTGGGGGTCATTTTCTCATAAATTAGATGGATCCTTTGGAGCACCAGGAGGCATATACAATAGGGATCGACCAATATGGATTTTTTTTTTTTTTCATCAGCCTTAGCTGATGACGGGTACCAGGGGCCAATTCTCTTGAACAGATACTTAGAGCCGATACTGCTTTTCCTGAATTTACGATATAAAATGACACAATGCTGATAACAAATGTTGTAATGTAAATTTAGAAAATGTAACAAAGTCTCAATTTAAAAAAGGCAAATTTAATGACCATAAAATAAAAATATTTAACAAATAGTAAAAAAATATTCATTCAAAATGCTGCCACACTGGATTTGTTTTCGGAATCTGCTCTGCCATTTCTTTCCTGCTTTGCCATTTATCGGCCGATGCTGATACACGTAAAAACGTAAATATTGGCCCGATATATAAATCTGTCTATCACTAATATACGACCATGTTCACATGCTAAGGACAAGTTAGGTGTAAAATTGGTGGAATGCAAAGAAAGTGTAGAAATATCCAATCACTTGTGTAATCTGTGTGTAAAAGGGCACCAGCTATTGCTTATATAACATATCGGATGAGACAACATAATGTAAATGTAGAAAATTAATGTGCAGCATACAGCCCCGAACAGTCCGCAGCCAATCAAAACTATTACTCATACTCAAGTGTTTCCAGCACTTTTTGCACAGGAGCACACAGTTAAGGCTGCGAAGAAGTGTAATTTAAACGTAGGTAGGCCTACATAAAGGCTTATTCATTCTTTCAGATGTAGTGCATGTGCTCTGATTCATTCACAGTTGCTCCTGAGAGTGCTGATGCTCCTTTTAAGTAAATTCTCCCGCAGTTGACCATTTTTGCAGCAGCAGGCAATTTTGCTTTCAGACTCCAAGACGCAGTCTGCTTTCAACATGAGCACCTTTTGAAATAAAAGCTCTGCACACTGTGAGGATTCAGTTATAAGTAATGAATGAAATAATGTGGCTCACACCTGGGAGAATTAGTTTGCATTTGCTGTTTTTCATAAATAACATCAAATTGACTTTGTTTTTACCAAGAGAAATTGTAATGGTCGAAATTGAATAATAAGGTTATATATAGTATATGCATGCATGTACTGTATGTATACAGTATATGTGTACAACCCCGATTCCCAAAAAGTTGGGACACCGTACAAATTGTGAATAAAAACAGAATGCAATTATGTGGAAGTTTCAAATTTCAATACTTTATTATTCAGAATACAACATAGATGACATACCAAATGTTGCAACTGAGAAAATGTATAATTTTAAGGGAAAAATAAGTTGACTTCAAATTTCATGGCATCACCACATCTAAAAAAAGGTGGTGGTTTTACCGTCTTCTTTATATAACAGTCTGCAAACGTCTGGGGACGGAGGAGACAAGTTGCTCAAGTTTAGGATTAGGAATGTTGTCCCATTCTTGTCTAATCCAGGCTTCTAGTTGCTCAACTGTCTTAGGTCTTCTCTGTTGCATCTTCCTCTTTATGAGGTTTTCTATGGGTTAAAGATCCGGACTGCAGGCTGGCCATTTCAGTCCCCAAATCCTTCTTCTACTCAGGCATGATGTTGGAATTGCAGTATGTGGTCTGGCATCGATGTGTTGGAAAATGCAAGGTCTTCCCTGAACAAGATGCCGTCTGGATGGGAGCATATGTTGTTCTAGAACTTGGATATACCTTTCAGCATTGATTGTTCCTTTCCAGATGTGGATCTGCCCACACACTCATGCTACCCCATACCATCAGAGATGCAGGCTTCTGAACTGAGCGCTGATAACTTGGGTTTTCCTTGTCCTCTTTAATCCGGATGACATGGCATCCCAGTTTTCCAAAACAAACATTAAATTTTGATTCGTCTGACCACAGAACAGTTTTCCACCTTGCTAGAGTCCATTTTAAATTAGCCTTGGCCGAGAGAAAACGCCTTCTGGATTCTGTTTAGATCTTATTTTTGACCTGTAGAGTTTTAGCCGGCAACGGCGACTGGCACGGTGGATTGTGTTCACCGACAGTGTTTTCTGGAAGTCTTCCTTGAGCCCATGTTGTGATTTCCATTCCAGTAGCACTCCTGAATGTGATGCAGTGCCGTCTAAGAGCCCAAAGATCACGGGCATCCAGTGTGGTTTTCCGGCCTTGTCCCTCACGCACAGAGATTGTCCAAGATTCCCTGAATCTTTGGATGATATTATGCACTGTAGATGATGAGGACTTCAAAGTCTTTGCAATTTTTCTCTGAGAAACTCCTTTCTGATGTTGCTTCACTATTTTTCGCCGCAGCATTAGGGTAATTGGTGATCCTCTGCCCATCTTGACTTCTGAGAG
>NC_045736.1:30818872-30823006 GCF_008692095.1 Etheostoma spectabile
TCTGAGAGGCTCTTTTTATACCCAATCATGTTGCCATTTGGTCCTCCAGCTGTTCCTTATATGTAATTTTAACTTTTCCGGCCTCTTATTGCTACCTGTATTCACTTTTTTGGAATGTGCAGCTCTCGTGAAATCCAAAATGAGTCAATATTTAGCATGACATTTCAAAATGTTGATTACGAATTTGATGCGTCATCTTTATTATACAGTACATTTATGAGATTTGTAAATTATTCCATTCATTTTTAATCTCAATTTGTACAGTGTCCCAATTTTTTGGGAATCGGGTTTGTATATCTATACATACTGTAGTACCTGCATACCGGCACAGATAATACATACTGTATAGATGTTTGGTTTAAACATATCCGAGTCTTAGACTCTGAAGTTGCAATTTAGTATAACATCTCCATTTAACCAGTACACCACCTTAATTATAGATTTTCTAGTAACACACTTCCTTTGCATGACCAATTTTCTAAGCAAGTAAAATCACCAAGTACAAAAACTTAACAATTGACGGATCAGTATATAATCAAAATGAATGTGTTTTTCAAATATTAATAGTTGATCACAGTTAGATACACTTATTTACTCTTCCGAAGTTTTGTTGTGTAAGTGAGTATGGCCGATGAATATTACAACATATGTTTACACTGGTATGTTTTTACATGGATAAAAAAGGCATGACATGTTAACTATAGAAGTGCTGGTTGGGGGATTTTGTTACCACAGTACCAGGCTAGCTGTTTTCCCTTCCCTTCCCTTTCCAGTCTTTATGCTAAGCTAGGCTAACAAGATGTTGGCTGTAGCTCTATATTCAGAGAGTGGTATCGATCTTCTCATCACACTCTCGGCAAGAAAGCAAATAAACATATTTCACAAAGCATAACACTATGTTGCTACTCGATGGAATCTAATGTACCCATTCTAACAATACATTTATTCTAATCTGGCTCAAGATGTATAGCTGTTTTTTGGCTGGACCCCAGGGACCAGGCCTATAGCACCTGGAAACCCTGTCCTGCTGTCTCTGAGAGACAAAGTTCCACCATGGGTTGAAGTGTTGCATTGTGTCTTTCTTCAGATACTTCCATGAGCACAAATATGTGTAGTACACTGTGCACACTTTTACATTTTGACAGGTAGTGTTGCCTCAAATCACGGTCTTTATGCACTGACCAGAAAATACTATTCTTCTTCTTTTTAATGGTAAATTGTAGATGGGTGGAGCATTTTTGCACTGTTGTCATCCATCCGACTTATTTTCTTCCTAACTGACGGATATAGGGGTACTTATGAAAAAACAAACAAACACATGTATAGTTTGTGTTTCGCCATTTGAAAAGTAACCGCTACAGCTTCCCCGCCTGACACAGTCACAAGTTTAAAAATGCGTTGGTGGTCGTGTAGCTTCCGCTTCGTTGCAAAGATGATGACAGTTGAGTGTGAGGAGTGTCCAGCGATCCACACTCAACATTTTGACCGCTTAAGTGGGGCATCCGGGTAATAGTACTGCACTGCATGTGGCCACATGACACATGCAGTGGCATATGGCATATGTCAGTGTGAACATGCTATGTACTCAAAAAAGCAATTGTGAGTAGTGAGAAGTGCGTGATTTGAGACGTAGTATTGGTGATATAACCCATTACCTCTACCGCTATCACCCATTAATCAGCTGTGTGTGTGTGTGTGTGCCTTCCCCTCTATGTCGTTCTCCCATCAGACACAAATGAATGGCCACATTGACCACACACGGTCCAGCCATATACTCGGTTTTGACCTAGTGTTGTTTACTTCTATTCAACCACACAAGTTCCTTATAAGTCACGTACAGACAGAAGGCAAAGACTTTGTTGTTTTGGGGGGGGTGGGGGGGGGGGGGGGGGGGGGATTACGCAAAAAGCAAAAGAAAGCAGGGAGGCGAGACACAAGAGTAAGAGTTGGCAGACAAACAAAAACAAAACACTCATCAAGTATTTTCAGATATAAAGAAATCGCATTGCTCTGTTATCTGTCTTCCAGAATTGCGAGCCTATCTAAGATCTTCCCCACGCTGATGCTCTACAAGCTGTGGGAGGATGGGAAGATCGGCTCCCTGGATGACCCTCTGGAAAAATATGTGGACAACTTCACCATCAAAAACCCTCTGGGAAGGACGCGAGACTCTGAGCTGAAATACGTGACCGATGGCCTGATATTTTTGGACAGCGGGGAGGTTCAGATCCGCTCCTCCTCAGTCACCTTGCGCAGGATGGCCAGCCAGCTCTCAGGTAAATACTGTACTGCTGCTGAGATAGGATTCAAGAGCTAATAAGATACAGCCTACTGTAGTCCCTCAGGTCTCAAATGTACAGTTAGTTATGTGTGAAAATGCATCTTAGATATCTTTTTAGGAAGACTTTTTAATTATCCCAAAGGGCAAATTCCATTTTTACACTCTGTTACATTACACACAGGAACATGGACGCACAGGAGCTCATTCATGCACTAAATGGAGAGATGGTAGAGTCAGAGGGCTGCCGTTGGGGGTTCTGGGCCTTGCTGAAGGGCACTTCAGTCATGACAAAGGGTTGAACTGGCACCTCTTAAGCTTACAGCCCTACGGGCTGAGCTACTGCCGCCCCAATTTAACTAAATTCTGGAGCTGGATGTGGACTAAACCCACAGGAGCTGACGTATTAAATCTTGAGGGTGGAATATCAACATTTGAATAAAAGAGAAATAATTGGAAGAAGAGGTTTTCGGCATATTTGACATAACCTTTTTTTTCTATTCGATAAGCTTGTTAAATGTAAACATCCAAATTGTGTGACTATTTTAGGTCATTTTAAGCAAATATGGCAAAAACAGTCCCTACAGCATTTTGTTTTTACTATTTTCTGACATTTTATACACCACACTATCAAGAAAATAAACCTGTGCTGATTAGGTTTAATGACTTAAAATATCATCCTTAACATCAGTGAGATTTTCACTATTTGTGATCATAAGTTACTGAAATAAATCACAAAAAAGATCAACAATGACTCTTCTAGTACAGATGTTCTGTATCTATTTTCAGCCAAGACAAACTGTTGAACTGTTAAGCATTGTATGAAATAAGAAATACAAATATTTATGCCATGATAATTAATTCATTAATCCTAAAACGTTTCACAGACCCCATGGAAGAGTGCTCTACTGTGTATAGATTGCACTGAACACCTGCAATGCAGTGAAATAAAACATTATGTATGTGGGCCGTTCGGATACTTATCATGCTGGACTCGTCAACAGCAAAAATATTGCTATTGTCACGCTTAAACAGGGACTTGTTCATCTGAAGAAGCTTTTCTACTTCTAATACTTTACTCTGTGCAATGAATTCAAATAAAAGATGACAGAAGCAAGAAAATCATAAATCTTTAAAAGCCTACCCTGTCTTCATTTTTGGTGAGGTATCAATCCTCAACATAATAGGCAGAAAAATAGGCAGATAATAGGCAGAAAAAAATGGTGAAAAACATGAAGGTTTTTTTTTTGGAGCAGAAGTAGAAAAATACATGTATTGTGCATGCAAACTCAATTATATTATATCACAATTATATTATGTTTGCTGACTTGGATGATCTAGGTCTACCCAGGAGACTCCGGGCCACAAGTCTGCTTTGGAAAGGAAAAACCCAGACTGCAATCAATCTGCTGCAAGACGATGTCCTCGTAGCAGACCCAGGCACTAAGTAAGACTTCTTATGCTGCGTTGATTTCAGTTTTTCCAGGGGGTGATTATTTTTTGCATCTGGGATAGTAAATTGCATGGAAAGACCTTATTATAAAGACAGAGCACATTGAAGTGCTCTCCACTGGCTTTATTGCATTATGATGCCTCCTCGTATATTCCAACAGGAAAAATGACAGAAAACTGCTGCGTGGTGTTATTCACTACCATGAATGTAAACAACCCATAACTTAAATTATTATGAATTGCGAACCCTGAAAACTGAGCTTTTATAAAGAAAAAAGGGAATACAGATGTGATGAATCAGCTGGGAGAACGGGGAGACTGTAGGATCCTGACCATAACCTAACTGTTTTCATCCTGTATGTTTAGGTCTCTGTTTAACTCCAGAGTGAGACATCTCACTTCTA
>NC_045736.1:30823016-30845725 GCF_008692095.1 Etheostoma spectabile
GTTGGGAGCTGCACATGCTCAGTAGCTACGTAAGATGACATCAGCAAGATACTCTTTCTCCAGCTTTGGTCAGTCCAAGGCAGGATTAGCTGGGAGACTTCTTCTAGACCAGGGCCACTTGTGGAATACCTGCACAACAGGGACAGGAAGTAGTTCTTTTGGAGATTATGGTCAACTAGTGTGTGTTGTAGAAGTGTTTTGCCATTGAGAACGAGCTAGCATGCTACGGTTAGCCACCTCGTCTCGGCTAGTGATTTAGAAAGCCGTGCAGATTTTGAACAGCTCCCCCGGAGACTGAAGGCAGAGGACATTCAGAAACCAGATCTCACTCAAAAAACCAAATTTGTATGCGTGTGGAAGCACCAGAGACACAAAATTACACCCCAAATCCCAGAAAAAAGTTTTTCTTTTTCATAATATGGGCACTTTAAAGCATAAGTTTGACATATGGAGAAATAGGCTTAACTGCATTCTTGTCAAAAGGAGATTGATACCACTCTCACGTCTTAAAAGTGTCGTGGTTTTACAGGGGGTTTAGTCCTGTTATGTAACCACAAATTGTCATTTGTAATATTCAGTTTTGTACAGATCAACCAAACAACATATAACACAGAAATCAGAATCTGGCAGTATCACATTTCGTTGCTTGTACTTGTGACAGTGCAATGACAATAAAGTTGAATTGAATTGAATTTACCTATTGAGAGAGCCAGGCTAGCTGTTTTCAGTCTTTATGCTAAGCTAAGTGGATGTAACTTCACATTTATCCATCAAATGGTACTTTATCGGCTTTCTCATTTCTCAACAAGAAAGAACTATTACTATGAATAATTCTTCAATATAGATGTTGAGTTTCAACATGTAAAATAGTTTCTTTCTCTTATTTTCTACATCAACAACCAGCTTTTTGAGACACTCTTCATCTGTTTCACTTGCTTCCTTCTAGATGTCACTACAGCAACCTCGCCTTCTCACTGCTGGCTCATGTGATGGCAGAGCGCGTGGTCGCCGTCGACTACCAGCGGTGGATCACAGACAACATCCTGGACCGGCTGGGGATGGAGGACACCGGCTTCGACATCACCCCGGGGCTCCAGGGCCAGATGGCTGTGGGAGTGTACTCCAACGGAAAGCCGGCCCCGCTCTACGACCTGGGCTGGTACCGGCCTTCGGGTCAGATGTTCTCCACGGCTGCAGACTTGGCCAAGCTCGCCATGATGCTGCTGGGCGCTTATCACCGCAAGATGCTGGAGCCAGACTCGTTGAAGATCATGCTTACCCCGCTCTTCAGGTGCGATAAGGACTACTTTGCCAACCGCACTGGGACGCCGTGGGAGGTGAATGAACTGATGGGCTACGAGATGGTGCGTAAAGATGGCGATCTGGACGGCTACTCTGCCACCTTCTCCCTGGTGCCCAGACTGAAGCTCGGTCTGGTGGTGCTAATGGCTGGCAGCCGGTCTCAGAACCAGGACTTGGTCACCAAGGCCTACAACCACATCATACCAGCTGTAGAAAAAGCCTTTAGGGAGGCCAAGAAGGTCCTTTATCCTCCGCCAAAGCCAGAACCTTTCATCGGCTTTTTCACCTACAGCAACATCACCTTTTACGAGATCAAAGTTGGGCCGGACGGAGTTCTGATCATGCAACAGTTTGGGCCTCAGATTGAAGAGCTGATCCCAGAGAAGTACAGGACAATAAAGTTAAACTACCTGGTCGACCGGGTGTTCCGAGTGGTTTTTGAAAGGGAGTACCCTTGTGTTTTGAAAGTCGGCACGGCCTCAGTGTCCCTGGAAGCCCAAGATGGCCAATTATTTAACTTCTACACATTTGACAAGAGCGGGTTGTCCACTGGTTTTGATGCACCAGGATTAAACACATACAATGTGGTGAGAATAGCCCGCAGGCCGTCCTTCGCGACATGAACTGCAGCGATGCTGCGACCTAAAGACAAATGGTATGTCCTTGGGATGTAAGGGGCCGTAAACAAAAAGGACGCTGTGAGTATTGCAAGACCAATGAAAAGCTGGGGCCATTTCAGCGGTCAGTTTGTACTCCGGATTAACAGGGAGCACACAAAGGGACGGCAATGTGTATAATGTCCTGCACAGAGTGATGTATGGATCCCAATTTAACATTTGGTGATACGGTGCATGTGTTTTTTTCCTGCCTTCATTTAAACCGCTGTAACAATGTCTTGGTCTTTTCTGTCCTTGAGTTTTCATGAGAGAGCGCAGCAGAACAAAACACACTCCTGTTGTGGTCATTTACTTAAATAACTACAGAGATTTAATTTTCAATAGTTGGACCATGATTGCAATTTCCACAATGTCGGCTCATACATATTGATGCACCACTGGGAGGAAAACATTATTTAATTTCTTCGTGTCACTATGAATTATGCTTGTGACAAGTAGAATCATGACATTTGTTATGACACGCATGAATATGAATCACTTTTATTTAAATGTTGCCACGGGTACGGAACTGCTGAGTTAATGTCAAGGATCAAAATAGTCTGGCTCCCTAATGGGAGGCCATTAAGGACGTCGAAGCTCTGTGTGATTCTTTGCTGTTTAATCCCCAAATAAATGGACTCCAATCTGTCCTGACCTCTAACACCAATATACATGATCCACTGTTCTCTGATTGCTGCAGGAGAAATCATTTTCATATTGATTTAAGATGAAATGGAAATAGATTTTGACAATGTTGCTTTGTCTTGAAGCACCAGTAACAACAAGGCTATGTCCATGCAATACTTAGAAATACATCTACTGCATCCTACCTGGCTCTGGATGGAAATATTGTCACAAATTAAAGTTAATTCTGGTACGTGATGGGAGGAACGATGCATTTGGGTCATAAAGTATAAGAAACAAAACTGCACCAACATGCATATTATACCCTGTGTTGATTCTCAGATATTGTTGAGGTTTGTCATTTTGGATGAGATGTCCGATGAGAAGGATGATTTTAGAAAAGCAATCACACAATGCAATCATGATGATGAATAACACTTCCAGCATTCATAATCCACATTCATATGCATGTATCATTAAAGCAACGAAACATCGAACATAACCAGTCATTGACATTTAAAACGTTTATTTATCTTACATCAGACATTGCACAATAGCCATAATCACTTTACAACTCTGCAATCACAGTGAACGTGGCCGACCAATCAATCAAATCAGGCTGGCCATGCAACGAGAGACAAAACCAGATTAGGAAAAGCTCACAGCAAAGCAATTGGCTACATTCTTTGTGCACAAATACCACTAAAACATGGGAAAGTATTTTATCTTTTTTTTTTTTTTGGGGCTGTCCAGCAAGACACATCATTTTCCAAATAAAAACGAATATAATCAAGTGCATCGTGTTATCATTCGTATCAGATTTGATCCCACTTTCCCTTTGGTTTCAACCTCCAAGGCATTCAGCAGATAAAAAATAAGAAAGCAGGTGGAATATGCAGGCCCTGGTAAACAATATTAACCACTGTAACAAATTAAATCAAATCATAAGTGCATGTGCATGTAGCTCTTTAAACACATGTACACTAACAGGTAATACGTTTTTAGATTTTTGACGAGACAAGAAGATCATTACCACTGGAGCTGGTTAGCTTAGCATAAAGACTGGAAAAGGGGGAACAGCTTGCCTGGCTCAGTCTGAAGGTTAAAAAAACAACCTTATTTGCACTTTTAAATCTCAGTAATTAACATGTTATATATCTCTTTTTTTAATGTGTACCACTTGTTTTTAAAGGAAACGGAAGTTAGAGCATCTTTAGCTTCAGTAATGTGACATTTTATACAGAATATGCTATTCAGTTCCAAGAGTGATGTGCTTATAGTGATACTTGTATATGATAGAGGGGTTAGCTAGTCAAACAAAAACCCATTTGATTAATTCATGCTACTGTTAAGAGTCATTCAAAATAATTTTACGTTTTTGATTTTTTCGATTTTGTGTTTACCATGTAAGAGAAGATAATGAATAATTTACAAAAGGACACAGCATTACAACCTGGAAAATGTATTTTTTTATTTGACTGTGTCTTTAAACTAGTGTTCTTTTTTGGTTTCTTTTACAGATTATACAAATGACCTAATTATGCAGTAACATGTTAATGTGAGACGTACTGATTGGTGGATACCTTGGGAGCCATGTTAGCCGCTTCCCTGTTTCCAGTATTTGTGCTAAGCTAAGCTTCACATCAGAGGCGGAGTGGGGCACTAAATCAACCAGGAAAATTCTGACAGCATCGGCCCAACCCCCCATTTATCAATTACACAAAAGAAATCTATTTTTTTAAACCCAAATAATGATGTTTTTTTGTGTGCCAGCCAAGTTTACGCATTTGGGAAGGACTTATGAAACCTGACCACAGATTGACACTAGACAAATGCACATTATTGACAATAAAGTGTAGGTTCAAGCTGTTATTGGTTTTCTATTAATAAACAGATGCTGAAATATAACATCATATACTATGTAGTCGTGACTTCTCATAGCATTGTCTGATCAGCATCATAACTGGGCTGAGTGGAACTGAATTCTGAGACTGAATAATAATTGTGTTTCCCCTGATAGGAAGGGGATATACAATGCATCCCACTTCCCAACAAAATACACCCACTCGGTAGTCATTACCATTCCAACATTTCGCTACTTCAGAATAAGGTTATCTGCGTTCAGATCAGTTTTAGCATTGCAAATAGCAAAATGACAAATGGAGGACATTACACATATACAGCAATACTGCCACTCATTCAGATAAAACTGACCATAAATGTTTATGAACAGGTATTTCAAACCCAAGACTTAAAAGGGAGCTCATATGAGATGCTTCTACTTGCAATGAGGAGAGAATCGCTATCAAAATAGGCTATCTAACCCGTTTTTCAGTCAATTCCCCCGCAGCACTCGTTGAAGCCTGATTTCGGAATAAATCCGGCATTTTGAGATCTCTGATGCATCCTCCTCCACCATCCGCTTCTTCATTCTGCTCTATTAACCCCTTCGTTCTCCTTTCTCTTCTTGCCATCCATGGGTAACATTGAAACAGTGAGAAATCACGCTAATCCCAACTGTCAAACAATGCCGCTGCTTTTCCTCGAACTTTGTTGCTTCCTGTCTGTCTGCCGTATGTCTTTGGGTCATGCCATTAGACGAGAGGGCGCTCATTTATCTCCCTACATTTCTGCAAATAAACTTGCAATCGGTTCATTGGATAAACACATTCCCCATTCCCATGAGGCTTTGCTCCATTTAACGTTAATGTAAGAAAAACGAATTAAGTTGTTTTTATTTTTATTTGTGACCATGAAAGTTCTGTGACGCCTGAAGAGGAATAATTGAATTAAGATGGCTAGATTGATGGGACAACATTAGTAAATTGACGGGAGAGATGACAGTGCAGGGTAACCATGACTGAGATATAAAGAGTAAGTAAGGGGTGTAAATATCACTTAGATATTTTTCTAATATTGGGAACCCTGGAGAGTTTTGTGGAGCGTATGTTATAATAATAAGTATTTTAAGGACCCATGGGCAGCTGCTTATGTCTCACGGTCGTTTGGGATAATATGTAGGCCGGGCAACTTGAATTCTACCTGATTGACCCAATTACCAATCCGCCCCTGCTTCACATTTAAGATATGAGAGTAGTATCGATCTTCTCATTTCTCTTGCTTGTTCGCTTATTCAAGTCAAGTCTCAGTTAGAACACAGGTCTGGCAGGCCGTCTCTTTACATGCACGCGTGAGGATTGCAGCGTCCATTCTCAGTGTCATGTTAGGAGACAACAAGGGAATAAAAGCATTGGAATCCTTACTCACAGCCTGAGCTTCGGTACTTGACACAGAGGGTTCCAGTAAAATCTTAGGGAATGGCGGCGAGTCTCTGACAGAGCTGTTTTCCTCCGTCTGGGAGCAAACCAGTTCTCGGAAACATTCCCTGAACCGCGTGGAGAGCAGGCTGTAGATGATGGGGTTGACTGCTGAGCTGAGGTAGAAGAAGACGCCTGACAGGATGTGGACGTATTGATAGACGTCGTGCATTAAATCCGTCCACTGGCTAATGGAACTCCACAGGAGCCTGTCGATGTGAAAGGGCGCCCAGCAGATTCCAAACACCACCACCACGATTGCTAGAGGATGAGGACAGAGAGAATGGGGCTGTTCAAACACCTATCTTTGTTGCAGCTATCTATTACTGTGTCACCTATGGGAATATCAAATTAGACAGAGACGGGAAAGGGACCAAGTTAAAAGACAATGGGTTACGTGCTAAAAGAACATCACATTTTAAAAATAGATCAAACACAAACAATTTTCCATTTGATTTTTGTTAATGCAGTCTTACTTGGTGTGACCCATTGCTTATGGTCGCTAATATTTGCTACTTAGCACTTTACATAATTCTGTGTAACAGACATTGTTTTTTTGATTTTATTAATCAATTGGCTGATTGCCAGAAAATTCATCAAAAACTATTGTGATCAGTGGCGAATCGTTTTAGTCATTTTTCAAGCAAAAGATGTCAAATGTCAGATTGTAGTCAGAATCTGAGACTGATACTGTTCCACTGGGCTGTGATTATGGGGTGTGTTTCAACTGAACCAGGAAAGAAAATGCTCAACTCAATTGGATAGACCTACAACCAATCAAAGCAACGAAGTATTTGACGTAGGCGAATTTGACGAATTCAACCCAAGAGCTCTTGGGTGTCGTGGTTGATTATGTTACTGTTGAGCATTTGTCTATCATTATATAAAGCCCGCCCTGAAAATGTAATTGGTCCAAACAGCTGGTTCGAACATACAGTAGTTCCACAACGGATCAAGTCCAGACCGGACTTCCCAACCTCAAATATTGTGGGCGGGGCCAAGTTTGGATGGCATCCAGGCTAGTCAGATGTGAGTATTTGATGCCATTATTTGTTTTATATAAAACTAAACTGAATCGCTTTGAGGACAGGCAAAATGAATACATTTCAACAATTTGTGACAAAATCAATTGATCTAATCCCAGTGGTCGCTGTTCAGCAAAAGTAATCTAGTGTCACCCAAAAAACAAAACAAATCCCAAACATCATATAAAAGTCTATTTTAGATTTAACAAATATAGAAGATCTAGTCATGTAGGCTAAATATAATTGAACAAGAGACATATTGTCCTGATAACTTTCCTCAGCCTAAAAGATCAAATTTAACACAAAGTCACACAAGTGTATAAAATCTTGACAATGTTAGGATTTGATGGTAGTGTCACTGTAAATGTGTCACTCTGAGCAGTCAGTACATTCTTCTCCTACTAATCCATGCATAATGCTCTCCGGGTGTTCTCACTGACGGAGATGCAGCAGGCTGTTTGGCCGGTGGTGGGCATGTGACATCAAACTGGCTTAGCTTTCTTGAAAGCTTGGTGGCACTTCACACAGCGAGGGATATTTATAAATGTGAGTGGCAAACATTTGACACAGTTTCTCTCTTTTGCCATGAACAGCCTTTATGAAATATGAGTCTATTTAACCCTTTGACAAACAGTTTTTTAATTGCTTTAAGTAAAGCCTACAGGTTGGAAAAATTAGTCATTCACTGTGTTGTTTGACAGAATCACAATAATATTCTGCATCGTCTTGTTCCAGCTATTTGTCTTGGGTATTTTCTGAAACTTTTCCATCTCCATGGTAGCCTAAATGTAATTCTGTTGTTTTTAACACATTGAGTTTGTTTTACCTGCCCTATAACCTGACCCACAATCACAGGTAAGGGACATTTAAGGGAGACAGATTGCAAATACTGCTCTGAAACGTGACATACAGTGGTGTGAAAAAGTGTTTCGGAACATCAAACCAATTTAAACAATAGTCAAGGACAACACAAGTAAACACAAAATGCAATTTGTAATTGAAGGTGTTTATTATTAAAGGTGAAAAAAATCCAAACCATCATGGCCCTGTGTGAAAAAGTGATTGCCCCTAAACCTAATAACTGGTTGGGCCACCCTAGCAGCAACAACTGCAACCAAGCGTTTGCATAACGTGCATGAGGCTTTCACAGCGTCCTGGAGGAATTTTGGCCCATCATTTTTGCAAAATTGTCCTAATTCAGTTACATTAGAGGGTTTTCGAGCATGAACGGCCTTTTTAAGGTCATACCACAACATCTCATAGGATTCAGGTCAGGACTTTGGCTAGGCCACTCCAAAGTCTCATTTTGTTTTTCTCAGCCATTCGGTGGTGGACTTGCTGGTGTGTTTAGGATCATTGTCCTGCTGCAGACCCAGTTTGTTTCAGCTTGAGTACAAAACAGATGGTCGGAAATTCTCCTTCAGGATCTCTTGGTAGACAGCAGAATCATAGTTCCTTTTATCACGGCAAGTCTTCCAGGTCCTGAAGCAGCAAAACAGCCCCAGACCATCACACTACCACCACATATTTTACTGTGGTATAATGTTTTTTATGAAATGCAGTTTCCTTCTACGCCAGATATACTTGGACACACACCTTCCAAAGAGTTCCACTTTTGTCTCATCGGTCCACAGAATGTTGTCCCATAAGTCTTGGGGATCATCAAGATGTGTTGTGGAGAAAATGAGACGAGCTTTGATGTTCTTTTTGCTAGCAGTGGTTTTCTCCTTGGAACTCTGCCATGCAGGCCATTTTTGCCCAGTCTTTTCCTGATGGTGGAGGCATGAACGCTGACCTTAACTGAGGCAAGTGAGGCCTGCAGTTCTTTTGGACGTTGTTGTGGGGTCTTTTGTGACCTCTGGAGGTCGTCGCTGCGCTCTTGGGGTAATTTTGGGCGGGCGGCCACTCCTGGGAAGGTTCACCACTGTTCCAGTCTTCGCCATTTGTGGATAATGGCTCTCATTGTGTTCGCTGGATTCAAAGCTTTGGAAATGGCTTTATAACCCTTTCCAGACTGAATATCTCAATTACTTTCTTTCTCAATTGTTCCTGAATTTCTTGGGTCTCGGCATGATGTGTAGCTTTTAAGGATCTTCTGGTGGACCTTACTGTGTCAAGCAGCTCTATTTAAGTGATGCCTTGATTGTGAACAGGTGAGGCAATAATCAGGCCTGGGTGTGGCTAGAGAAATTGAACTTAGGTGTGGACAACCACAGTTATAGTACGTTTTAACAAGGGGGGCAATCACTTTTTCACACAGGGCCATGATGGTTTGGATTTTTTTCACCTTTAATAATAAACACCTTCATTTACAAATTGCATTTTGTGTTTACTTGTGTTGTCCTTGACTATTCTTTAAATTGGTTTGATGTTCCGTAACACTTACGTGTGACAAACATGCAAAGGAACAGGAAATGAGGAAGGGGGCAAACACTTTTTCACACCACTGTATTTGTGACTAAATGAGCAACAATGATGAGAGTATACATGCTAGCAGCTCTGTGAGACTGTAATGCTAACATGCTGATGTTTAGCAGCTATATATGATGTTCTCTGTCTTAATTTAGCCTGTTAATGGAATTGCACTGGAATTCTGTGCAATTGCATACAGTGCAATATTTAATATTTAACAATTTAATTTCAATACTGTTCAATATTTATTCACTATCTAGTACTAACTACTTTTCACACAATGTGTACACAAAGCAATTTTATACATGTATGTAGTTGCTCTCAGGACTCCCCTCTGCCCTCTCTGCACTATTTACCTATACTTTATATTTTTATATCTTTTAATTTGCTCTCAGGACTCCACTCTGCACTACCTACCTAGGCTTTATTTTTTTCCTTATATTTTGTTTTTTTATGTTTCGTGTCAACACTATGTAATGACCATAAAGGCTTTCTATTCTATTCCATTTTATTAGCATGCTAACATTTACTGATTAGCACTGAACACAAAGAGTAACTGAGGCTGTTGGGAATGGCATTAGTTTTGCTGGTATTTGGTTGAACTGCAAATATTGGGAAAATTGATATTCTGACATTGGGATGGTGCAAGAGAAGAAGTTAAGGAACCAACGTTATTACAATTCATCATGAGAAAGGTGAATGTCTAAAACCAAATTTTAAAAAATACAGCTTTTTTTTAAAAGTCAACCCCATGCTGACACTAGAGGAAAAGTGAGTGGGCCGGTCAGTAGGATTCATACCCCGGTAACCATGATGTGTGTAAAGAAAAAGTTGTTGACATATTTTAGTGTGGACCTAAGTGGTGCATGAAGTAACAGTGGCATTGCCTCTAGAATGAAAAAAAATTGTAGTCATAAACTAATATTTTAACACTCATCAACAAAGTAAAAGTCATCAGATTAAGATTTTTATAGCAGATATAACACATCCCATGTGAAAATACCATTAAGGTATCATCAGTAAGAAACTGATAGGTTGGCATGGATGCCTCCCACTGGGATTCAATACCCCCTATTATTTGGTCACATGTGGGGGAAGATATATTGGTGGATGTATCAGTCTATAATGGAACTCCTCATACAGAAAAGAACAAATCCATCATCTATTCATTTTGGGGAAATGGGCCTTGCAGTGGGGTAGATGGGCTGTAAACGTTCTGAAAACAGTGTTCATAAACCCTCATCAAGCCCCAAAGCTTCGAAGACGTGACACCCTGCAGAATACAAATGATCCATACAAATAATTGGCGATGGTTTGGCATTATTTGCTTTGTGTTTTCCTCACCTTCTTCTCTGGAAACCTATCTTGGCATTTTAACATAAGGGCTCTGCAGTCAAATCACAGTAACCTTTCACAGTAATAGATGTTCTGAAGAGAGAAACATCTTCTGCTGCAGGCTGAAAATACATCTTTTCAGACTGGACTTTGGCTAAGAAGATGATGGCTACAGAAGAATATAAAATAAAATGCAATTACATGTTGAACTTACATGTGGGTCTTTGCTGTTTGGCTTATTTGAAGGTGATATGTACATATATTTGATTCTTGCTGCTCTGAGTTTGTACCTCCATGGTCGGATGTGCTTGTTGGTAGTCACATTAAATAAAAGTGTCAGCTTAATGAAATGTGATGTAATTATAAAAGAACTCACAGAGCATCTTGTTGATCTGTCTCCGGCGCCCGTTCGCACTGATCTTCCTTTGAACGTTTTTTCCCAGGTTGCCGCTGGGCTGCTGCCTTTCTCTCCTCAGGTGAAGACCCATCACCAGGTACAACACGCTAATCACCATCATGGGCACGAAATAGAAGCACACAGTGGTGATCTGCATGACCATGTTGTAGATCCACAGGGGCTTCAGCACGGTGCAGATGGCCGACTCCTTCACTCTCTCTGGCAGGTAGAAGATGCCGTGCAGGGAGGTGTTGGGGATGGCACAGGTCATCGCCACCGTCCACAAGATGGTGATGACCCGCTTGGCGTGCTGGTTGGTCGACAGGTACCTTGTTTTGAGCGGGTACACCACAGCTATGTACCTCTCCATGCTCAGCGCCGTGACGTTGAGGATTGAGGCGAAGCAGACCGTCTCGAAAAGGAAGGTCTTGAAGTAGCAGCCGCCCTCGCCGAAAGGGAACGGGTAGTTCTGCCACAGGTCGTAGATCTCCAGAGGCATCCCAAACAACAGCATCAGCAGGTCCGACACGGCCAGGCTCACTAGGTAGAGGTTGGTGGGGTTTCGCATCTTCTTGTTCTTGGCTATCACCGCACATGTGAGAAGATTCCCAGACAGGCCGGTGAGGAAGATGAGAAGGTAAACGGTGGTCACGGGGAGAAAGAAGGGGGATCGTTTTGGACCCAGGATCTGAAAGAGGTTGGCCTCAGCGTATTGGTCGTTGGTGTAATTCCCAGTGGCATTCAGGGGCACGCTGTAGTCGAGGAACAGTTTGGATGCGTTTGCAGTGGAGCCCTGCAAAGAGAGCTCCATTTTAGAGAGGAAAACTGGAGATGTCAACACATCCCGCGCCGATTCCTCAGTCTGCTCAACACTCGGGGCCCGCTTTAAAAAGAACAATAGAAAGAGGAAACAAACTGTAACAACTAGTGTCATATTAATGTCACTAGGACTCAAACCATCTGCCCATTATTTTCCTGATTACTTGTTTTGTCTAGAAAACGCATGACATCTTCATGTTCCTTGCTTCAATCCACAAACCCAATGCAATAACATATGAATCAGCAAAATAGCAAATGAATATGTGAGATGTTGAAATAAGACAAGCTCTTGCTTGAAAATCACTGATACTAATATTCTGTCCATCTACTAATTGATTGATCAACTAATTAATAAACCAGCAGGGAATACAAAAGGCCAAGAACTACCAGGGCATATTAATAACATAATAAACAAACAATCAGGACCGCCTGGTGCAGAAATGCATTTTTCATGAATCACAACACATTGAATGTGTTTCTTTTTAGCAGGAAGGGTCTATGTATGCTACACAGATTGATTTAATCATACATTTGTTTACAGGTGACTTAATCATAATCATAATCATAATCAACACCAATCGTTAGTTTTCCATTTTGAAAAGTAGAAACTATTGTCTGTAAGGTGAAGTACTTAGAGCTACAGCACATGAGGACACTTACACACTAAATTAGGCCTACGTACTTTTGACCCTTTTTTGCAAAATACATTTTCTGTGATAAGAAAAAGAAGAAGAAGAGGAAAAAAAATGATAAGAGTGTGATTAGCAAATGGAATGTGTTGAGGATAATTGCTTTAACTGCCTTGTTACGGTTTAAATAATTCAACCGGTGTCTGTTGAGAATCATTATCATTCTCAACCACCCACCACACACACACACACACACACACACACACACACACACACACACACACACACACCACACACACACACACAGCACTGATAGATGCTAATGACTTCTTCTAAAAGGTTATTATGTCCACACATTTCATGCATCACCCGGCAAATCCAAGGTTATCTGACATACATGAGCTGCAATGTTGGAGTTAACCTTAAAGACACTTCAACATCCTCTAATATTAGCAGTTATAACTTAATTAGTTTTTTAAATTGGGTATTTTTAATTTAAATAGAAGCTAAGGTTTTTCTTATATGCAGCTAAACTTGATCAAACACTAGAAACCTAAGAGCTTTGATTGCAATAGAAAAGAACCTTACCCTGATGCTGCTGATGCTTCTTATAACGCGCTCTGATCATGGTGGAAATGAAGAAATAAAAATGGAATAAAAAAGAAAATAATGCAAAAGTTGTTGGACGCTGCAGAGGAGGCAGACGGAGGATGGCAACTGCGCTGCAGGGATGAAACCGGTGGGATGTAACCTGTGAGACGAGAGAGAGAGGGGAAGAGAGAGAGAGGGGGGGGGGCGAGCGAGAGAGAGAGAGAGAGAGAGAGAGATAACGGAACAGCCTAGTTTATTTAGCCTCTGGTTTGAAAGGTTTGAGTCAGGGAGGGCACACAGAAGCACGTTCACCAACAGAAGAATGAAAAATACCATGATGAATCTAAAATGGGATATTGTAACAGTAACATTACTGTGGGATTTAAATAAAATAAAAAATAAAAGTCGTCATAAAATACTGTTGTGTACCGAGGAAACGTTGATTAGATTAGATAATACTTTATTCATCCCACAGTGGGGAAAGTCCCTTGTTACAGCGGCAGCGGTTGGACTGTACCCAAATTATAGGGGAGGGGCTTTTGTCTTATCCCACAATAATATTCTTTTGACTGATAACGTTAACTTACATTTCATTCTGTAAGAACTCTGAACAAAGCCTCTCTCATCTGTTTTAATTGGTATCATAAACTGAGAGGAGTTATCATTAACTACTGAAGACAATGGATCCCTATTCTTCCCATAGCTAGAACAGGCTTTAAAACAGGCTTGTCTTAAAGGGTAGCTACCATCTTCTTTCTACCTGGAGCCTATTTTCTTACGTTTTTGTGTCTAAGTGGCTGAAAGGAACAACATTGGTTTTAAATTGGTCCAGTATGAAGCAAGATCGCTGCAGTAGGCAGCGGCAAACAAGCAACAACATAAGTTAATAGGGCGATTGTCTAGCTTGTATTCACCTTCCCAGAAGTGCTCGATTTGCCACTGACACAGATTCCAATTCTATGTGTCTGACAAAATTATGGCAAAGATCCATTCAGAGACAGACCTTGAAAACCTCTTTGAGACCCTTTTTTTAGTTTAACCAGAAACAGCTCTGAAGTCGCTGGCGCTAAACCCACCAGACTCCATTTAAAAAGGTAACACTTTTAGCATGTAAAGTATAGAGCCAATGTATTGATGTAAATCTGTAAACTGTGTTTATTTCAACCAAAACTACAGTTGTGATGGAAAGACAACCCAAAACAGCCTTTCATAGTTTTATTTTGTTTCTGTCGACGTTGAATGAAATGTATTTTACAATGTTAAAATCTCTGTTTATTTACATGGAGTCTTTTGGATTTAGCTAATTCTATTTCTAATTGTTTTTATGTTTAAAAAAAGGATATTTTCTTCATGAGAAAGGTTGACCTGCTTAGAAATCCCTTGGAATATTAATCTGAGCCTGACCACGGCAAAACAAGCATTTTTGTGAAGGTACAATACAATCTTTACAATTGCCCCGTAACTTTTGTCAGCCTGTTCCACCGATGCCAACTGCTGGGATCTTGCTTCATCCTGGACCAATTTCAAAGATTGTTGTTCACTTAAACATAAAAACATAGAAGTTCAGATTGAAAAAAAACGGTAGTTACCCTTTAAAGACTCTTCTCAGACTGTTGTATTGTCCACAGAAATGCCTTCGGCTATGCATTTTCTGCCGTTCACGACTTTGGAAAGATGTGACAGTTAAGGTGATTTGTTTCTGTTGATGGTGAACCTGTTTCTCACAGTGCTCTGGTGACTGACCTTTTACATGCCGTACGTTGCCTGTTAGGTATTGTAGTGTCACTGCGCTTCTAATAAGGAGGAGGCAAGAGGAAATGCATTTGCAGAGGCATTCTGCTGCCTGTTATCATTATGCTCATTTCTGCAAGAATAACAGGTGACTTCTTTTCTTGTGCTACAAGCGGGTTACCTGGAAAACATAATTGATTTTAAAATGTTCCAATCCCAGGCTAGGTACACTGACATTCAGCATTGTTTTGGTTTGTTGCGTTGCTCTTTAGGCCAATTGGCCCTGGCACAGTGTATTTTATCTATTCTTGTATTATTATTGTTAAACACTAGTTCCATGGTTTCTCATGTCCAACAAAGGGTGGGTAATAGCACTCTTTAAATAAAATGTTTGAATCTTGTTTTGTCATAATGCGTTCCCATGCTCAAAAGAAAAGGCTAGAACTGTTATGATTATGAAAATTATGGCCAAGGAGCTCATACACCCTTTACTGCACAAGTGACTCAACAACTATGTATACATCTCTCCATTGAGTGGAAGTCCCACATTCCTCCTTACCATCCTTAGTCATCTTGTTCAGTGGAAAAAATTACCAGAGCTATCAAGGATGCGCTGACTAATGTTAGAGACAGGTAAATCTTGGGTTAAAATGATATCTGCTGTCTGAGATTAGAATAACTCCAAATGCAACCACTAAAATATCTCCATTTTAAACTCTGATGGGACACACATTCCCAACTTGGGTGCGGGGACAAGGTGGTCCACCTGGGTATGTCCGAGGTCCTTAAATTTCCTAAAATGGGTCAATTTTTCTGCTTTTTCTCACCCTTAACAAGCATTTTCAGGTGTTTTGACAAGGAGGCAATGCACCACAGAAAGATGCTTGCAGAGTGCATTGTATCACTTCATAACTGAGATATTCCACTGTCAACAGGTCATATGGTAATATCCAGAAGGATGATGAGGAGGAGAATGAAGAGGGGAAGATGAGAGAACACAGAGAGAAAAAGGAGAGATGCAGTGTAGGGATGGAGACAGAGAACGACGCAGGATGACGCAGGTAGAGAGGACAGCCAGGGAAGTCACCGGAGAGAATCAAGGGATGAAATGAGGGAGAAGGAGAGAGAGACAGAGTGACAGTGGCATCACATTTTGTATTGTTTTGTTTTGATTAATTGAAGTTTGTTGATGTTTCACAAAGAGAACCGATATTTCCAAGGCGTCGGACATCCGGATGTCCTGGCCATTATCCAGTAAATGAATTGTGATCGATTCAGACTAGTGTCTGTCTGACAGGGATTCCAATGTACTCCCTCGGTCTACTGAGCACATGGTGATAAGGGATGAATGATACTTATCATAAGAATAGTTTGTTGGTGCATGACGATCAGAGGTGTCAAAAGTATTCATATTGCTTACTCAGGGTATAAGTATAGACACTAGGGTATAAAAAGACTTCTGTAGAAGTATCAACTCAAGCTTTCTACTCAAGTAAAACTGTAAAAGTACTGGTTTGAAAACTAAAACTGTAGAAGTAAAAGTAATGCAAGGGGGGGAAATAATATCAATGTGCTTTTTCAAATTAGACAGTGATTTTTGGGAATAATTAGCTTGTGGTACTTGGGTTCGCAAAACTTGCAGCGTATTCCAAAGGAGTTGTTTTTGCATCCAACCATGTTGAAAAATTCTTCCATGTACAGCCAGTGATGTGGAAGGGTTGGCAGGTCTTCCTGGCTACCAACGTCCTCGTCCAGGTATGACCAGGGATGTAAAAGGGTTGGCAGGTCTTCCTGGCTACCAACGTCCTCGTCCAGGTATGACCAGGGATGTAGAAGGGTTGGCTGGTCTTCCTGGCTACCAATGTCCTCGTCCAGGTATGACCAGGGATGTAGAAGGGTTGTCCGGTCTTCCTGGCTACCAGCGTCCTCGTCCAGGTATGACCGGGGATGTAGAAAGCTTGGCCGGTCTTCCTGGCTACCAACATCCTCGTCAAGGGATGTAGAAGGGTTGGCCGGTCTTCCTGGCTACCAACGTCCTCGTCCAGGTACAACCAGGGATGTAGAAGGATTGGCCGGTCTTCCTAACTACCAACGTCCTCGTCCAGGTACAACCAGGGATGTAGAAGGGTTGGCTGGTCTTCCTGGGTAACAACGTCCTCGTCCAGGTACAACCAGGGATGTAAAAGGGTTGGCTGGTCTTCCTGGTTACCAACGTCCTTGCTGGTGCTTGGTTGGGACATTTCGCTTGAATTCTCTTGAGTCTCAGTTACTGGACATCTTGGTATTAGGCTACATGCATCTACTATTCCCTTGCTGGAGTGTGGCGTGATTTGTGTAATGTGCAGGTGCGATGGATCGCGTACAAACCAATAGTGTGTCGGAATGATATATGCTAATACTTCTCATCCAATCACAATCAAATTCACTCCATCCAGATGGCGTGATTTATCTGGATAGGTTTGTTTTGGGGTGTTTTTTTGAACGATGACAAGCCGGAATGAAAACATCCATCCATCCATCCATCTTCATCCGCTTATCCAGTATTGGGTCGCGAGGGCAGCAGCTCCAGTAGGGGACCCCAAACTTCCCTTTCCCGAGCCACATCAACCAGCTCCAACTGGGGGATCCCGAGGCGTTCCCAGGCCAGGTTGGAATGAAAACAATCCAAGTGAAATAGGAGTAATGAGGCTGTTTTTAAAATGTAAGGAGTAGAAAGTACAGATAATTGCGTGAAAATGTAAAAAGTCTGCTGTAGAATTACTCCAGGAAAGTATAGATATCCAAAATATCTACTTAAGTAAGGTAACAAAGTATTTGTACTTCGTTACTTGACACCTCTGATGAAGATAAGTATTTAATATATGATGAACTACTGCTTGTTTTAAACACAGCCTGAGCTAAGTGATCATGATCTTCTAATGGAAGGATGTTTAGTGTAGTTATCCTTGTTAGGATAAAAGAGGGCGACTGTTGTTCTATTATAATCCATTCTGTAAAAAAACTCAAAAACCATGCCTGTTTTTAATTGGTATCACCCAAATCTTTCACAAATGATAACACTATTTTGCTCAATGAAGATGTATCTGTGTGAACTAAGCCTTCTTTCCTATGGAGCTTTTTACTCACATCATCTATAGTAACTGAATGGAGCGATTGTTAGAAAAAGATACTGACTTTGTTCTCTGAGCTCGCAACTGCTTTTAGAATTCATAGAGTCCAGTCTTTATTTTTTTTATAATTGATTTAGCCTCACAGTATTTTTCATCCCTTAATCCTTTAAGCGCCCATCTAGTGATAAAGCTACTTGATTACCGTGGTGATAAGCTAAAATGAGGCTTTTTGTTGTCTCCCTTAGGATATATTTGTCTTGGTCATTCAAGAGAACAGAGGTGACAGCACACAGCCTTTGTGTCATGTCTCACCCTGCAGGCATGGCTTGGACATGGGACAACATGTCCCTACGTGTTTGCTGTGTGGTGGTTTTGTTAATCACATTCAAATTTGTGTCTTCGGATAACCCCGTTGAAATGGATCATCTTCCAGTAGGTTTTTCACATGCGAGGACGTTGCCTTGGGGGTTTTCACCTCCATAAACAGAGAAAACAAAAGATTACTTTGAAAATGCCAAAGTCAAATCTAAGCATAGAAAATGTTACAATAAACACAATACATCTGTTTTAAAATGAGATAGATGTACAGTTTGTGCAAGAATGTGCAAAATATTGAAATGGTATGAAATATAAAGAATGTGTAAAGTACACAGGTAATGGTCCAAAAGATGAGTGTAAATGTGATGCATAGAGACATATGTTAAAGCTTGACTATGTAACGTGAAGTGGGGGGTGGGGAATAAGTGTCAGACCTTGCAAATAGCACGAAACAGAAATAATAACGTGCCTCAAATAGACATTTGCCAAAAGGGGCCCTGTTCTAGAAGGGACTACTAACAAAACAGAGCCATGCACCTTAAGACCCATACCACGATATTTGAAGTCAGGTCACAGATTCACGCTATGACGTAAGTGTTTGCAGACTCTTCAGGGAGAAGATGCAGTGGTTTGAATTTGCCCCTCTCAGTTTGACTGAAGCCAGCTAATGGTCTCACCTGCAGCTCAACTTGTCACATCAAACTGGTCAAATGCAAGAGGAAGTGTGAGAGAGCAGCGGCTGTCGAGCGAGCTAGAGTGAATAAAAAAGGGGGAGCAGTGTTAAACAAAGCAATAAATCGGTGAAATGACATCCCTAAACCAGTATTTCACTATCCCTATTCATATTTTAAGGTGATACACATTGTATCCAGCTGTGAAGAAATTGGAAAAGTCCCAACAGAAATACAGTTTCATTGGTGTAAATTGGCAGGTTTCCGAAGGGTTGGAGACTAGCACACTACCGTAGCTTCAACTTGTCTTGTCGCCAATCTTTGGTCTAAAATGGGCCTTTTAAAAATAGTTAGGTGCCCGTATGGACATCCCTTTATAATGCTATTGAATGTAAATGATAAAGCACAAAATCTCCTCTCCTCTGCAAACATGTCACAAAATTCCCAAAGGTTGAGTCAAATCGATTACATAGCTTCCAAAATTAGTCTTTTTAACAACACTCTACCTAAAGGGTATCTACATAAGAGGGATTATGGACACATGACGCTGTCATGACACATGAGCTCTAACCCTAACCCTATCTTGTCATGACAAAACCGAATGACACTTACTAAAAGAAGTCATGTTATGACATGTTCATGACAGTGTAATGTCACTCTTAAGTAGATACCTTCAAGGAAAGTGTAACCAAAATAAAGTTCCTTCTTTGTGTTACTGTCTGTCCTGCACAGCTGATCCAGAAAACACTGTACAGGGAAATGCAAAGAAGGGATTCTGTTGGTGGATTAAGGGTTCCATCACTTACACTGGAAACACGTCAGGAAGAGATGTCTTACTGGCCAGTACAGTGGGAACGATTACAGAAGATCAGAGGTGTCAAAAGTATTCATATTCATTACTCAGGTAGAGGTATAGATACTAGGGCATAAAAAGACTTCTGTAGAAGCATCAACTCAAGCTTTGAGTTGATATTGGCCAGTTGACATACAGTAAGCCTGAAGCGTCTGCAGCTCCTGGAGTTTTGGACCCCCAGGGCTGTTACCTGCTTTTGTCCATCTGGTAGTCCAGCACCTGCCTCCATGCAAGGACACAGATTTTGAGCCAACATATCTCTTTTAGCTTGATTGCCCCCCAGATGTGCAAAGAGACACCTTGGCTAAATAATTCAAATCAAAGGCCTAAATATAGAAAAAAAAACAAATATTGTATGAAGGCTGATCCGAAGAACTTAATTTCAAAATGCTCAGAAGTAGTGGAGACGGAGTTGTGTCCTCATGGTGTCAAAATTTCACTGCAAGCTGCAAAATACTTTTTGATTTTTAGCATCTAGTTTTCTAAAGTAATTATAGAAGGAACACAGGCTTATCTGTAACCTAGCTCGATGAAACTAAACAACCCATGAATGAAATGTAATGAATTACATCTTAATGAACCATCTGTCTGGTGTTTTGTGCACATATACTATAGCTGGAGACTTCCTCCTTGTATTAAATTGTGGTCACGTACTTAAAAAAGTGTTTAAATTAGCAGTTTTAAATTAAGAATCAATGGAGCAGGGGAACTGACAGCGACATAACCAATCACACTATGACAAACGCTCCACTTAGCACCAACTTTTTTAATTTAATATCAAATAAATATAGCCTACAGGCAGTCTGGCACACATAAGTATTGGCACCTATGACGCCTGTACACACTGAGGTTTCATAATGACGACGTTTCGATCCTACAAAATCAAAATGTCTCACTCTCAACTTGTCACACATGCTTGGTCCGTGGCCTTCAGAGTCAGATACCGACACTCAAGGCACCCTTTAGCATACATTTTGCAACTCCTCCCACTATCTTTTCCTAACCCTAACTGTGACTGGTTCTTATCCATTGTGTCGCTTACGCGTAAACAATTGTGTCACTTATATACATACATATGCAACCATCTCTCCCTAACTAAGTGGTACGTTGAAACACAACTCCAAGGGGTCCCAACCCAGAGCGTTAACAAGTGATGCTGAGGGGCCACGTTAAACAAATGACGCCAAAGGGGTACCCAGGGTGTTAAACATTGCACCAAAACGGTCTTTAGAGCGTTACAAAATGAAGCCAAAGCCATACCCAGAGCATTAAAAGTGATGCCAAGGGGTCCTGCCCAAGTGCGTTAAAGTCTGACGCAAAACGGGTACCCAGATCGTTAAGAAATTCCTGAC
Source organism: Etheostoma spectabile (assembly GCF_008692095.1). Taxonomy (NCBI): domain Eukaryota; kingdom Metazoa; phylum Chordata; class Actinopteri; order Perciformes; family Percidae; genus Etheostoma; species Etheostoma spectabile. The sequence goes on from NC_045736.1 coordinate 30,844,159, forward strand.
TAAGCGTCAGTATATGACAAGTTGCGAGTGAGACTATGTTTGAGAAAAAAAGAAACAACACCCATATTTTTTATATCAAGGTCGTCAATAGGCCGACAAACTCTAAAATGGCACGTGTGGGTTATTCAGAATGCCCAAGGTGATAAACCATCCATTAACAATTAAACAATTCAACAAAGTACATAAAGGTGAAATAAAGGAAAAAGAACTTGTTAATGATAACTGAAAAGCCTCTATTATCCATAATTATACATCCCACCCTCTACTAATGTAGCCTTGGAACCTTTGTCCTCTCTCTTTGACAGCAAAGGTGAGTGCACCATTTGCTCGTTAAACGTTTCACTCTCCATTTGAAAAGACTAACTGCTGCATTTCAGTGTGTATAATTGGCATCTCCATCTGAAAAATAACTGAAAAATAATAGGGACAGCTGTCTTTATGCTTCTAAGAGCAAATTGCCTACTTACTATGGGTGGGAATCACCAGACGCCTACCGATATCATACTGTCACGTTGCAATATTATTGTGATTTGAAACATATTGCAATATTCTGTAAAATATTGCAATTTATGACCTTTTTTCCAACTTCTAATTTTTCCCAATTTCAAATGATGTCCCCAAAAGGAAACTTTGTCAACATCTGTTTTACCTAATAAGAAACATTTCTCTATTCGTTCATATCACTTCAATGTTATTGCTGCAGAATGAGATTTGCAAACAGACAAACTGACCAACACATGTATATAATAAAAGATGGATGCTTGGCGCCTGTGTATCGATATGCTATTGGCATTAAAAATATCACGATACTATGCTGAATCGATTCCCCCCCCCCCCCACCCCTACTTCTTACTTGGAATCCATTCTCACCTCAACGACTTCTACTTTTCTAAAGTGATACGCAGGAAATTATTAGTGCTGGTAAGGCTCTCCTTATACTGTGTGATCAGTGTCCACAGTCTATTTTCTTAAAGCTTTAGTGTGTAACATTTTAATATTAATGAACATCCATTACATTTTGTTGTCATAACTTACAATTCCTCATAGGGGAGACAGAAACTACGCACTATAGCTTTAAAGAGCCAGTTTATGCCTTTAAAAAAATCCAACTGACAGATATTTGTATTTTTTGCATTTAATGTATGTCTGTATTATTATTTATCCTTTTTCTTTACATACATGAATGACAATTAGGAGTGTTCCCAACCTACTTAATGGAGAGGAACAATTTATGTAGGGTCATCACTAGAAATGTCCCATTTTGCATACAAATTGTCATGTGAAAAAAAATGTCATATTAAAGTATTGATTATAGCCGCTTAATGGTCGGACTTGGTCTTTAACCTGACCTTGAGACTCTGTCTTATGCAGTTTGAAGATGTTCATTATTTCAGTTCTGTGCTTTTATGATGAATATTTCAACAGTGAGGGAAAACTGGATGAACACGAGACGCATGTGCTTATTTTCTTGAGGTGAATTTTCATTCCACAGTTAGACTTAGACTTAGACTTCTCTTTATTGATCCTTTTGGGATGATTCCCGCGAGGAAATTGAAAGTTCCAGCAG
>NC_045736.1:30845735-30847874 GCF_008692095.1 Etheostoma spectabile
CAAGAAAAGAAATAAAAAATAGATAAAAAAGACAGTATAAAGACAACAAAATAACAAAATAATAAGTTGCTGTTATATCAAATGCTGGTAGCTCCATGCTAAGCCCTCAGAAGGAGGGACCGTAAAATGTATTTGTCACAATTGCAACCTTGGAAAAACATAACAATTTGAACGTTCAACACAGTCATCGCGAAGAAAGTCATTTAATTTAATGATTTATACTGTTTATTCATCCCCAGGGGGGAAATTACAATGTGCACTCTGTTTATTAGTAATCACTACACACAGGCCTGAAATACACACACACATGCTCAGGACCTATACATGCACAAATGGAGCTATGTCAGAGTGGGGGGGCTGCCAGCTGGACCAGCACCCTGAGAGGTTGGGGGGGGGGGGGTGGGTTCAGGCGCTAGCTGAAGAGCACCTGGCAGTGCCAGGTGGAATCTCTCCAGCTACCGATCCACACTCCGTACTTTTGGTCCATCCGGGGACTGGAACCAGCGACCTTCTGGTTCCCAACCCAACTCCTGAAAAGTAATGGAGTTAATTTGTTAACTCTGGAGCAGGGCCACGCCTAAACCACACCTCTAACCAGCAGACAGACCTACATATACTGTTCTGCACAGCCAGACTTGTGTCTCTGATTGCTTGACCCCCCCCTCCCTTTCCCTCTCCTTCCATCTTCCCCCTCTTCCCTTCCTGCAGCACATCTCTTTCAGGTCTCCTCTAGGTACCGTCTGGGGGTCTGGAAACTATTCGGCCGAAAACTGCTTCTGAGACGGAACCCCCACTCTGAGTCTCCTCCACACGGTCATCACACATCCTCCCAGACCAGCCATCAGACAACATCCACATCAATTTTGCACGTTCATAATATGCATCTGCACATTCATAATGTTCATTAAATCTTAAACTAACACATGGTTGTGGCGTGGTGCATGCAAGTGAAACTTTTTATTTAAAGCACGCAGCAAATCCATCCCTCGCTGTTAGAGAGTGTGTACTTTCAACTATTTACCAAATGGATCAACGTGTTTCAATGAATTACATGAAACACAATGGAAAACCAAGTTATGCTCACAGACATTGTCCTGCAGACTAATACCTCATTTCAAAAAAAGTATTTTTGGTGGAATGCAGCGCTTGAACAGGGAGGCGTTCTCCCTGCTTCACAAACCATTATTTTATTAAGTTATGCCATGACACCTACAGTAGGATCGCCAACAGAGGGCACAGTCAGTTCAGGTTGTGACACATGCGTGGCATGATGCTGTGTTATTGTATGACCAGATTTATGAATTCATTACAATTAATCATAATAAAGTTTCCGTATCTAACACTGTGGGTAACATGTATCAGTGTGAAGTGTGGCAACTGCAGGGGAAATGTTGCCCAACATATTTCCATTTAAAAAATGCACTATATTGCCAAAGGGTTACGGACACTGATGTTTACCCCCCGTTGTGTGCTTTTGGTCTGGGGCTGTTTTTCAGTTTATGTTGCTCTAAAGGACATTACAACTTCTTTTAGCTAATTCTTTTCTCTTTATTGACCCCCAACTTCACTGTTTTGGGTCACTCTCACTCGTCAGCCTTGTTTCCAGCAAAGGAAAAGCTCAGGGGTCTGATTTATGACAGAGGCTCCATGGACCATGACCATGATTGGCTAATGTGGCAATTTAAATTCCCTTAAGCCGCGCTCTTGGATCTATGCTCTGAATTGGGTCCATTAGAGAGGGCAGCGCGCCGGAACCATGCCATCCCGGGACGAATACAGGTCCTCGCAACTCTGGGGGTGTTTTACATGAATATTATAATCTTAAAACATCAACTTTATCACTACGACTTGTTTGGATATAACATGGTTCAGGTTAAATCTTATCATACACCTGTACGTCTGGTATATATCGAAGCTGTCCCGGAGTGACGTAATACCTGTGTAGTCAGGTCGAAATTATAATTTTTTTGCAGCAATTCCTGAGCTGGCTTTTCCTCCACCAGTCGTCATGATTCGATATGGTTTGGCGTCACTGCCAGGGTCGGTAACATACATACAGCATTCACGAGGTGCTTTGCATTGAGTTTTTATGGTTTAAGAAAATGGGCGTGTACAGCGCGGGATAAGTGGCTAAATCAC
>NC_045736.1:30847884-30850295 GCF_008692095.1 Etheostoma spectabile
TTGTAGGCAATCTGTGATTTATAAAGGGAACGTACACACGGTTTTATAAATCTGGCCTTTTTTTGACGTACGTACACTTTTATTAAGGATCCTACGCAGTTTTATAAATGGGACACCTGATCGCCAAAAAAAGGCCAGATTTATAAAACTGTGTGTACGTTCCCTTTATAAATCACAGATTACCTACAAGTGTGTGTACCTCAATCAGCCTCTTATCCCGCACTGTACACGCCCATTTTTTTACTATGTGCTACCTGCTCAGCACTAAACTGACAGTTGCCAACTAGCTTGTGAACTTCTGTAGAATTTAGTGGAGCCAAATGTTTCCCTCAGAGAGGTGGAGACCAAAACAGAGCTTGAGGAAAGCAAATATTGGACTTACGTAGTCATTAAATTAACACAAACATGACTCCAAATGATTGCTGATTTTGCTTTGTGTTGGATTTAAAAAGCAGCAAAAGTTTTTAAACTTTCCTCTTCCAAAAAATGCCCACGTAGTTGTTTGTTCAAGCAACAAATAAGACTTATATTTACGTTTGTGATGGCGGCGCCCTCTAGTGGGGTGGTAATTATGACGGGAGCAAAGCAGAAAGTACAGTGATGAAGTATAAGAGTGTCAAATTTTGACGTAATAAGGAAGGTTGGCTGGTGGATTTCACTCAGGAGACTGGTTAAACTTAGAATTTATTTCAAGAAGACGTAGTTAATGTGATAGACATTATTGAGCCCGATGCACTGAAGAGACAACAGGGGGTTTATCTGGGATATTGTATCATGCAACAGTTCCTCTTATCTTTATCATGCAAAAATGTTTCACTGCTTGTCTGTTTTTAAAGGTGTCCTCGTAAAGAGTCGGAAATGTACGCCAGAGACATAAATCAAACCGTCTGAGCTCTTTGCTTTGCGGTGATGATTTACAGAATAATATCTCTCTAAAAAAAGGTAGACCTGCAAAGCATAAAGCATGTTTTATTCCCCTCAATAAAACACATGCTTATAGTAGAATGATATGAGAATGAGGCATGGTTTACGCAGAGTGGTGTAGCCATCTGCTCACATAATATCGGATATCAAAAGGTTATCCAGATGTATTGTCATTTTGTTTTTTTAAATGGCCAGCAATCTAAAATAAGCATTTGTCTGCGTGGCTGTCATCTCAATGTGTAACCAGGGCAACGCAGGACACACTGCTTGACCATATCTGACGGGGCTTTTTATGGATTTGCATAATGAAATGTGAAATTCACACGATTCACTTTACCAAGACTTGAACTGATTGAATTTACTAGACAAACATCTGAATAGTTATACACACATAACATCTTAAATTAATACATGAAAACTGTAAAACAATTTTGCAGGAATAATAAATATACCGCTGCCAACTTTCATCGTGCAGTAAGCTCATCTAAACTATGCTTGTAAATACGACTATTAAAATGCTCAGATTATGCTTTATGGCTTTTTCCCTTTCCTTTATTGTGTTATACGTCTTTTTTTGTGCACGTTATAGGTTTACAAATTGAAAAAGCCCAAAGGGAGTTACCATCTCCAACAGATTTCTGCTACAAACTTTATAACACATATTATAATGCTCGACAAGCTGTTAGCATATTAGCGCTACTAGTCCTTACATAGGTAATGCCCATGTGACACTCCCATCAAAGATGGAACAGAAGTGAGATGTCTCACTCTCTAGCTAAACAGAGAGCTCAACGCACAGGGGGGGGAAAGAGGAGCTGCAGCATTGTGCAGTACAGCAAATATATGCTGTTTTTTGAAAATGAAACCACAAAATCCAGTCTGGTAAAACCTCTGAGTACAATTCTGAACCTGAAAATTAGCAGAATATGAGCACTATGAGTACAAGTGTCCAAACAACAACAATAGAAGCCTAATGAAACTATCTAGTTGAAAAATAATCAAACTGATTGAATGGCTGAAAACAGCTTAATACAAAATATAGTATTTCCTTAATTTGTCAAGTACATTTTACAAAAACAATGAATGTATCCTCTGCATTTCACCCTTTCTAACTAGGAGCTTTTGGCGGCCATATTCCAGCCCCAACTAGCATTACATATATCAAATATATCTGGCAAAATTTCACCTGGCAGGACGGTTATGGAAACAAGTTTTTGAGGTGATTAATTAAGATGATATTATCACAGTCAAATTATTTTCCCACTGGCCTGAGCACGTGGCTACAATGTATTATAATTTTTTTGTACAGACTGACAATTTGGAGTAGTGACTTTTTGAAAATAATCAAGCTGTAAATGTTAATAATGCATGGATTGTTGAAATTACACTCTGTTTGTTATTAATCAGTACACACAGGCCTGAAATACACACACATGCTCAGGACCTAGTCAAGCACAAATGGAGAGATATTAGAGCGGTGGGGGGGT
>NC_045736.1:30850305-30852322 GCF_008692095.1 Etheostoma spectabile
GTGCTTTCAACTGGACCAGGGGGAGTACAGTGCCTTGCCAGGAGGTAAAGTGGCATCTCTTCAGCTACTGATCCTCGCGCCGTATTTTGATCCATAACGGGATTTGAACCGACAACCCTCCGGTTCCCATTCCAAGTCCCTATTTAGACTAACATGTTTCCTCCAGGTCATTCATCATGTCAGTGTTTTTGAATACATGTATTGCCCTTTGTGGGTGGTTATGAGCAACACGTTCTGTATCTACTCTACATGGACAGGAAGAATATGACTGTAGAAACAACCAGGAGCTCATATCATCTCATATCAGCCCCAAATCGTGCCTGCACATGTAGCCTAGGTGATAAAAATCATCATCAAGGTACAATAAGCGGACTGCAGTCTCTCACTGCTGTTTTCACTCACGTGTATTGGAGTTTGAAAGGATGTTTGTAGATACAACGCTAACCCCGCTGATTTTTTGGTGCGGGTTAAATCAGGTGGACATGAATCTGACACTCCTGGTAAATCTCCACTTCAGTCTGCAGGAGCTAGATAATCCGCATTCTGTTTCAATGTATGGCTCCCTACTCAAGCCGCCACTGTTTACCTATGTTTAACAAAGGGTATTTAAACTAAAGCATTAAACTAATGAATATTGATGAGATTCTCAATACGTTCGATTTTTAATGCGATTTCTTTTATGCGGGAAAATCCATAAACTATTCTTTATGTGTTGAGCCAAATGTACAACCATAGTGTTTTTGTTCTTTTTATAGTAAACCTATTGTTGTGGTTTGGTGTTTATGTCCTGTGTTATTGTGTGGTATGTTTTCCTATATATGTTTCTTAGCCTGGTTCTGTCTTGTCTTGTGTTTTCTGGTCTGGTCTTGCTGGTTTCCTGTTTTATTTTGAAGTCTGGGTCTCTGACTCGTCTTGTGTTCAGTTCTACTTCCTGTTTTTTCCCGCTCTTGTGATTACCTGATGTTTTCCACCTGTTTCCCAGCCCTCTTGTCACCTGCCTCTCGTTTCCTCATTACCCCCTGGATTTAGTCTTTGTGCTTTCTTTGTCCTGTGTCAGATCCTTGGTTCGGTTTGACGTGTTGCGTGTTCCATCCCTTTTCACCATCTGATCACTTCCTTGCAGCTCCATTTTTGTTTTTTCCGGGTCTTGGGGACTCTGTTTTTCTTGGAAAAACTCTTTTTTGAAAACTCTTCTGCCCGCCCATTCTTGGGATTGTCAAAACCTATTCCCTAAATCCTAAAGTTTTCTTGTAGGCTATCGTATCTGCAAATGTTCTTCGCCAATATAAAAATAATCAATATAAATGGAAGGGAATACCACACAAGACAAGGCAGTCAACAACAACATAGAAAAATCCTAGTTATTCATTAACATTTATCATCATATTACTGTTTTAATGATTTACTCAAGGATCATTGATAATGTTGTGGGGTCAGTCACAATAACATTCTGTATTCAGTTCTATCTTTCAATAAGCAATGTACTGGCCTTTGTTTTTCAAGAGTTTTGGCATTTTAGTGTTAGTGACACTTCCTTTTCTCTTTGTTGGCTAAGCTATGACGTAACAATGTTGATGAGGTATGATTTACAGCTTTAGGCGGGACAGTTAAGTGTCTGTTTTACAAACCCAAAGGTTTAGATAACAAGAGATCCCAAAAAATGTCTTGACACTTGATTAATTTCATGTGACTTTTATGTGCCTGGCATCCCGTGAGTTTACGCATTCAACACACAGATTCAAAGAATTATGTCATAACTCAGGGATGAAGTTTTGTATCTGCTAAATGTTTCCCAGGCAATATGTTTCGAGTTCAGTTTAAAGGACTAGTTTAACATTTTGGGAAATACGCTTATTGACGTTCCTCTTATTAAGAGTGAGATGAAAAGAGAAATACCACGTTTAAGTTTGTACTATTCAGAGGTGGCAAAAGTACTCACTTCCCATACTCGAGTAGAAGCACAGATAATTGTGTAAAAAAATACTCTGGTTAAAGTAGAAGTACTGATTTAACGTCT
>NC_045736.1:30852332-30853122 GCF_008692095.1 Etheostoma spectabile
AAAAGTAACAAAGTAGAGGCTTGGAATTGGAATTTACTGCAATTGTTTTTTTCAAATGCGATAAAATTGAAGAAGACACCCCAAAATGAATGAAAGTAGAGATTTGTACTTGCCAAAGAGCGTTGTGTGGAATCAATCATGTTATTTTGGGGAATTAAAAAGAACAGCGATATAGAGCAGCGGGTCAATTTGACCCGAGGACAACATGAGGGTTTAAGCAGGTTTAAAGAAGTTAGAAAGTGGTATGCTCAAAGGTCACAGGTCCATGCTCGGGTAAAGACACAAAGAGGGTTGAAGAAGTGTGCTAAGTGAGAAACTGACCCACTTGACTGTAAGTTATCTGTGGTGAGAGGAGATCAAATAAATCCTCTGCCAGGGAAGATATTCTATCACAGGCTGATGATTTAATGCTCTCCACCTTAAATGTCCATCATCAGTCTAGCATGTCTGATTAATTGCACTTTGACTTGGGGACCATTTTTCTCTTCTTGGCTCAACAGAGAACTTTTTGACAAGATGAACTGTGACATGAAATCAATACCTCCGTTGAATTATGAAGTCAGTGAACTTCACATTTTTGGATCAGAATGTGAGCTGTTTGCATTGAAGTCAACAAAGTTACATTCCTTTTTTTGTCACTTTTTTTATGTTTTTTTAATCATCTTTTAGTCTTTTTTTTTTTTTAATTTCTTAGTCGCTATTCCAATGTTTGTGATGTTTTTTTGTCACTTTTTCCAATTTTTTTTGGTCCCTTTTTCAGCATTTAATAAAAAGAACATTTTTTTTTTTT
>NC_045736.1:30853132-30863885 GCF_008692095.1 Etheostoma spectabile
TTTTTTCTGTTTTTTGTAGGTTTTTTTCAACATTTACCACTTTTTCAACGTTCTTTTCTGATATAGAAAGTTTTTGTGAACCGGTCAAATTTGACCCGAGGACAACACAAGGGTTATATATAACAAAATGAATCATTAATTATGAACGTGGATTACCTCACCCTAATTTCTCTTGAATCACACTGCACCACCCACACATTTCCGCCAGAAAGTTTCCCTCCTATTGGATTTGTAAACACCACATTGGGTCATTGAGGTTATTAATTACCAACACATCCATATCCTGTTGTCATAAACCACTCCCACCTGTCTGCATTGAATGCATGATGAATACAATGCAGCTGATGATGACTAACAGTCACACCCCCATTATTTTTCATTAATTATTAATCATTTATCTTTACACACTGATGCTGTGTGGGGGGGCTGGAGCCTACTGTATATCAGCATACATTGTTGTGGAAGGCATCTGTCAGGGGTGAAATATAGCAGGCCATGTAGGCAGATTACCATTAAACACACCCAACATGCAGTCCACCGGGATGTCACCCGTTGGTTTGTAGCTTACTGTTTTGAAGCCTTGACTTTGGCATTAATAAAGCAATCTGTGTCATACACTTGTTGTGTTTTTTTTAGCCAGAAGTGATCACATTTGGAAGAGAGGGCGGAGCTGGGAGGAGGTGTAAGCTAAACGCTAAGTTACCAGCTAATACTAGTGCTAGCTAGCTTGGTTCGCCAGGCTAGCAGGCAAAAAACAAAATGTACAACCAGAAAAAATGAACAGCCGACTACTTAGTTTTCTTTTAGTACACCTGAACGCTGAATAAGACATTTTTAGGCAACCAAAATGTTACAATTAACTTTCATGAACTGAAAACACGCGGTAAAATGTAAATGTACACAGCGCCATGGTTAGCATTGCTAATAGCATAGCCTGTGTCTTACTTGACAGGTCGGCATGGTAGCGACTGGGATAGCAACTCAATCACGAGCTAGTTACGCCCTAAAGCAACCCGTTTTATTGTCAATTTTAAAATAAATGTGACTGATGGTTACAAAATAATCATGCTGTATTAAAGAAGAATTGAAACTAGTCATTGAGACCATAAATGTGTTGTTTGTTTACTGAGGTAATCAATCAAGGAAATTTCATGTATACAGCACATTTCTGCAAGTTTTTACATAAAACATTAAAAAGCAAAGAGCAAAACAGGGATTAAATAAAATAATTGAGAAATACAAATTTAATACTACATAAGAATTAAAGAAAAAAAATCATAGTCCAGTATAGCAATCATGAAAAGTAAGAAGTAGGTTCATTTTAGCCTGGCTCCGCCCTCCTACGTACTTCCGCTGAATTTTCATTTTCCTTCAGTACAAATTAAATGTAGAAGAGTCTGATAGGACCAGACAAGGTTCACTTCCCCACAGACGGCTGAATCCCATTTCTCTATCTTAGCCCTTAGCCCTTACCTCTACCTCTTACCCCTTACCCCTCTCTATCTTACCCCTTACCCCTTACCCTCTACCCTTGGCCCTCGAAACCAAGTGGTAAGGGCTGGGGGTGAAAACATACCCCTATTAAATAGGACACCACTTGGTTACACCACCATACAGTATTGATCACAAATCGTCTACCGTCTAATGCCGTCTACAAGTATGTCTATATGTCGATTGTGTGGGTCTTGACAATGTCGTATGCATTTATATATTTTACAGTTCTTTTCAGATTTTAGTGGTGGTGGTGCAGATGTGATTAGGGTCACTTGTGTTATAAGGTTACAGTTCTTTTTGTATTTTTGCATTTTTCTGTACAGCACTGTACAGTACACTGCACTTTGGTCAACTGTGGTTGTTTTAAAGTGCGACAAATAAAGTTGGATTGGATGGATGTTCTTATCAGTGTGGCTTGGTGTTATTTCACTTGGCTTAATACCTGGTTTGATTTGCACCAAGAGATGATCTTATAGAAAGTTCCCCATGCCTATCTCTATGTATGGTGAAGGGTATGTGATGATGTGGGGGGGGGGGTTATTTTAATTCCAAAGGCCAAGGGAACTTTATCATCATGCATAGTATCCTGATCCATGAAATAACTGGCCTTTAAAAATAAAAATGTGCCCGCCTCTATGGGAATTTAACACAGGCCACCTGTATTTTAAGGAAGAACATTTTTTTAGTTAATACATTATTCATTAACAAAGAAAATTGGTGTCCTTAAAAGGTTGGATTTTCCTGAAAAAAGTTTGAATTAAGGCATTAAGATCCATTTCCAAAAGATGTTTTTTATTCCTCTTTTCAATCAACTTTAGCATGGGGGTGTAAACTTATTCAAGCCACTGTATACTGTATAAAAACATAAGACTGTCAGAAGTGTCAGCACATATAATAAGGTTGATAATTTGCATGGGTGTAAGAGAACTTTCAGGGCTGGAGTGGCTTCATTGTCATCAATGGAGCAAAAGGTAACTGTTTAACCAACCAAAGGTGTGTCACTTCTGTGATACAGAGATTCCAAGAGAGCCAGAGATCCATAAAATAATCCGAAGCAACGAGACTTACGAGAGATTTACGATTTCCTTTTACAGCCCTGTAAAAAAAAAATCACTACTCATTAACCCGTGAGAAAAACGTTTTGTAGCTCCTGCAGGGCAGGACGGTTTAAAAGGAGGCCTGGAGACGGAGGGAAAGCAGACACTGAGCTGAGTACATCAACCGCAAGAGACAAACCGCTCTTAACTGTCACCATGAAGACAACACTCGCCGCCATCGCTGTCCTCGTCCTGGCTCTCGGCTGGACCTCTGAAGCTGTGCAGGTTGAAGTAAGTGCAGCACTTAAGATTTCTGACTCACCTGGACAATGGCATTCATGTAAATTACTACAAACCTGCATTCTGTACACAAACCATGCTAAAACTGTGAAAACCTACTTTTGTCTTTTATTGTTTTTTGAACTACTGCTACATTAGCAAATTAGGCCTTGGTTTGAAAATGTTGTTCTTTAACAACATCTGGCTTTTCTTTTCAGGAGAATGGATTGTCGTTCTCTCTGGAAGCCATCAAGAGGCTCCAGGAGCTGACGGAGAGCAGCGGTGCGACCGGACAACAAAGCCCACGACTCAGGGCGAGCCCCGGGTCCCTCTGTGCCGACCCCATGCTCCCACAGGAGTTCCTGCCCCTCTGTAAGCAGAGAGGAGCGTCTGCATCCCTCGCCAGACTAGGTGAGACCATCATATATTGGACAGCCGCTCTTAGTAATGAAATTTGTCAATTCATGAGCATTGAAGAACAGGTGATTCAAGTGTGTTTTTCTTTCTTTCAGCTATGGTTCCCATGGATGTGTGTGAGATCTGTGCCTTTGCTGCCTGCACCGGCTGCTAAACGAACCCAGAAAGAAAACCCTGAAATTTTCCCAGCTTATAACTTGTGATTATCTTCCTCCCCTCGCAAAACTATTTCAGGGAATTTCTCAATTTTTTTGCAATTATTAGACGACGTCTTGATGTTCCCTGAACACAGAGGCTCTGACCCCGGCACATTGTGCACTTTGCTGTTAGACAAAAAAGAGCCCAAAAGGAAAAGAAATCAAACAAACTGAGCAATTTCTGTCTGCATACTGTTACTTTTTACAGCACATTTACCTCTTTATCTTTCTGCTGACAGTTCTTTATCACGCATTTTTATTTTTGGAATTAACATTGTTACATTTCTATCTTGCAAACCTTAGAACTGTATACATATTCTAAGGAGTGGTTTCTTGTTCTCTTTGTTTTTCAGTGTTTTGAATAAAGAGCTTTCACTGATAAATCCTGTGTACATTGTGCTTTATCCTGCCAATTTATTCATATTGTTAATACTATATCTATTACCATTTACAGTTTATTACCAGTTGTGGAAAAAGGTTGTGTTTTCAAATATTATACTTGATTTTTGGCCGATAGGTGGCTGAAAACATGCAAAAAAATGCTAACAGGTACAAAGACCATCATATCATTGGCTATAATACTACTATACTACTAACTATACTACTATTACACATCCAGTACACACAGAGCAACATTAGCCTTAATTTGAAGTTGTGTCTGTTGATAGCTAGGTTCTAGATTCTAGAGCTGAACAAAAGTGGAAAAAGGACAAATTGCAAGTAAATATAAATCAGTATAAATACTGAGGGATCACTGGCGTCATTACCAATCCACTGTGAAAGCGGTCAAAAGAAAATATTTGTCTGATGTTGTTCTTCTAAACTGTTGTAAACCTGGTGTTGTTGAACCCTTGTGTTGTCCTCAGGTCAAATTGACCCGTTTCAAATTGTTTATATCAAAAATATGGTTTGAAAAATCAAGTTGCCCAAAAAAAAACATGGATTATCCCATACAACGGTGTTTTAATTCATTTTATAGCATTTGAATTCTTTTTTTTGATGGTTTCAAAACAGTGTCCGGACTAATCTTTAACACATACCCATCTGTGAGCCACTCACCATCATCTGATCTTAACTATTAGTAAAAATAATTCATAATTTCTGCCTTTTTAACTAAAAACAAAATGTATTATTTGATATAAAGAAGGTTTGTTGACCATGAATTCCAAGAATAAATGTAAAACCTATTATTAAACCAGCTCAGGTTTTAAGAAAAGCGTAAAAAAGTGGAAAAAGTGACAAAGAAATCTGAAAAAAAATATTGGAAAAGCACAAATAAAAGGTTCATTTTCAATTTTGACCAGGAAGGAAAAGTTCATGGTAAATGGGAAGACAACACAAGGGTTAAAAGTGATCAACTCTGCTCTAAATGCACCACAGACTGTAACTGAGGCCTCTCCTGCTGTGTGTGTGATTTTCTTTACTACTTCATTGATAAAGTCACTTCTACCAAAACACTTGTTTCACCTTCTTTCTCTGATCCTTCGGTGTTTGTCCCCTGTCCTGCCGTGTTTGACACGCTTGACCTTGTGACCTTGCCTTTTGTGGAGGACATTGTGGGTCATCTGAAGCCCTTGGGTTCCCTGGATGATACTGTCCCATCTTTGATATTTTACCCACTGTTGGGCCATCTAGTCTCATGGTTATTACTAGCAGTCTGTCCTCTGGAGTAGTCCCTGTAAATCTTAACCCTCATGGTGTCCTCGGGTCAAACTGACCCGATTTCCTATATCAGTGTTCTTTTTAACTACCGAATTACCCAAAATAACATGATTGATTCCTCACAACGCTCTTTGGCAAGTATAAATCTCTACTTTCATTTACTTTGGGGTGTCTTGTTCAATTTTATAGCATTTGTAGAAAAATATTGAAATGCTTTTGAAATAGTATTGAGTTAAAGTTGACATATTCCAGTCTGTAATTATCCATCAACAACCACATTACTTAACCACATTACTTTCATTTTAGTCTTTAGGCTTTTCTAACTCAAACATTAAGTATAATTTCCTAATAATGAGGTTTATTGATGATAAATTCAAAAAATAACTGTAAAACTAGAGTTAATAAGTTAGTGTTGAGAAAAGGGACAAAACTGTAAGAAAAAGTTAAAAACGTAGATTAAAAAGCGTCAACTAACTTTCATTTTGACGGGAAGACAACAAAAGGGTTAAACATGCAGCATGTAGGAAATGTAGGAAAATCCAACCTTTAAGGACACCAGTTTTCTTTGTGATTGAATAAATGTAAATGTGCTGTATTTATATAGCACTTTTCCAGTCATATGGCGGTTTTCCACTGCATGGTATCTACTTGACTCGCCTCGGCTCTACTCGCCTTTTGGTTTTCCATTACGAAAAAAAGTCCCTGGGACCTGCTACCAGGTACTTTTTTTAGTACTACCTCAGTCGAGGTTCCAAGCGAGCCGAGGCGATACCAAAAGGTGACGTGAAACCTGCAGGTGCTGGTTGGTCGGTCACTACGTTGTTAGCAAACAGAGGGCGGAGTGTGTTTCCAGAACAAACGGGACATTTAAAACAAATCTAGCCAGACACCGACAGATTATCCACTCTCTGCAATATTCTCACTTTCCAACTGTTCGGGCTACTAGCGGCTTCATGTCGTTCAATATTGCACACTGTTACTTTAAAAAAACAGACAATATATATAAGAAAGTTTTTATTTAGCTTTTGAAGTAGCGCCTCAAACCTCCCGTACATCCCGTCTTCTTCTCTGCACCCTGTGACAGTGTCCCCGCCGGCTCTGCTGGCCCAGATGCATCCCAGTGTTGTCATAAGACTGTCCGTGAATCTCATAAAGATTATACGAAGCCCAGTGTCAAAACCAGAGAGTTCACGTCGGACACGCCCACCGGACGGTCTGCGGCGGTGACTTTACAAAGGGGGAATGCTCTGAAAACAAAACAGTCAAGCAGACATGTTGGGTGTAATCATGTGCCTAAAGTTCATGTACTTTATATGCATCTAGTAAATAATGACTGCGACGCTGAACAAGCAAAGTTAGCTAACGTTACCAGGAAACTTAACTTACCCTGTTGTGCGGCGAACAACCGTCGTGTCGACGTCTGAACTCCGTCAGAATTCCCAAACTCGCGTTTTTTTAGCGGTGATTTTTGTTGCTTCTTCAGCCTTTTGAAACAAAACATTTCATCTGGCCCGGGAGTTGCGACGTGCTGTTGTGAGTTGCGCTGAAAATTACGTCATCACGCGTTGCTATGGTGACCAGCCACGCTGAGGCTGTACTCAATCGGCAATGGAAAACGGACGAAGAATGGGCCGAGCCGAGCCGAACGAGGCGAGCCGTACCAGCAGTGGAAAAACGCCATTAACGACTACAAAGCGCTTTTAATCATACAGGAACATTCACCATTCACACACATTCATACACTGGGGCCGCCGTACAAGGTGCCACCTGCTCATCAGATAAACATTCAACACATTCACACTCCGATGCGCAGCACCGGGGGCAACTTGGGGTCAGTGTCTTGCCCAAGGACACTTCGACATGAATGCAGGGGCGGGGTTCAAACCACCAACCTTCCGATTGGCAGGCAACCGCTCTATCACTGAGCCACAGCCGCCCCCAATAATGTATCATAAATAAATAACTGTTTTCCTTAAAATACAGGGGGGTATAAGTATACACCCCCCATGTTAAAATACAGGGGCATAAGTATACGCGCCCCTATGTTAAAATACAGGGGCATAAGTATACAACCCCTATGTTAAAATACAGGGGGCATAGTATACACCACCTAGTTAAAATACAGGCATACGTATACACCCCCTATGTAAATAAGGGGCATAAGTATACACCCCCTATGTTAAAATACAGGGGCATAAGTATACACCCTAGTTAAAATACAGGGGCATAAGTATACACCTTATGTAAATACAGGGCAAAGTATCACCCCTTGTTAAAATACGGGGCATAAGTATACATCCCTATGTTAAAATCAGGGGCATTAGTTCAATTCAATTCATTCAATTTCAATTATATTTTATATAGTATCAATTCATAACAGAATTATTCAAGACACTTTACAGATAGACCACACTCCGGATTTTACAAGGACCCAACAGTTCTAGTTTCCTCCAGAGCAAGAACAGTGCGACAGTGGCGAGGAAAAACTCCTTTTAGGCAGAAACCTCGGTCAGACCCAGGTCTTGGTAGGCGGTGTTGACGGGCCGGTTGGGGTTGAAGAAGAGTGGCAATAACAAAAATAGAAAAAATTAGTAGTTTGTAGCAGTTCTTGTGGTAGTTCATGGCATAAGCAGGACGCTGTGCAGCATTACAAGGCACAGCAGGACCGTAGCAGGACGTAGCAGGACGTAGCAGGACGCAGCAGGGCACCACAGTGTAGCAGTTGAACATGGCATCACAGAACGTGTAGCGGAACCACGGCAACAGCTGCTACCTGACTTCGGAGCCTCTCTGATCCAAGGGAACATGCTGGAGGGGAAAAAGAACATAAGGACTCCGGGGAATGACTCCCCAGAAATAGGTTAGTAACAAGCATTTCTGGGACATGGATGCACATAAATGAAAAGATGGAAAAATAGAGGAGAGAGGAGCTCAGTTATCAAAATAAGTCCCCAGCTGTCTAAAAACTATTACAACAAAACACAGAGAGACGAGGTAAAGAGAGCTCCAGCCCGGCCGGGCCAGAACTCTCCCCAAACGGATCGGGCGTGATGCCAAGTCTCCCTTTGGTTCTATTATATTCTTGATTATATGTTAGATAAATCTGAAAACTATGTGACTAGGCTACATCCCTACACATATTCGATTCTATGCCCTAACTAGTGTATCAAAATAAGTCCCAGCTGTCTAAAACTATTACAACAAAACCAAGAGAGAGACGAGGTAAAGAGGCTCCAGCCCGCGCGGGCCAGAACTCTCCCCAACGGATCGGGCTGTATGCCAAGTCTCCTTTAGTTATATATATGATAGATAAATCTGAAAAAAAATGTGAATAATACACTCCCAACAATATTCGATTCCATGCCCTAAAATAACTTTATCAAAAAGGAAAGTCTTAAGCCTACTCTTAAATGTGGGAGACGGTGTCTGCCTCCGGACCCAAACTGGAACCTGGTTCCACAGGAGAGGAGCTTGATGTAGTGAACGCTCTGGCTCCTGTTCTATTTAGAGACTCTAGGAACCACCAGTAACCCTGCATTCTGGGAGGTAGTTCCTCCAGGGTTGTAAGGTACTATAGCTCTTTAAGATAAGATGGAGCCTGACAGAAGAGCTTTGTAGGTGAGAAGAAGGATTTTAAATTCTATTCTAAATTTTACAGGAAGCCAATGCAGAGAAGCTAAAACAGGAGAAACGTGATCTCTTTTCCTGGTTCCTGTCAGAACACGTGCCGCAGCATTCTGGATCAGCTGTAGAGTCTTTATGTATAAGTACACCCCCTATGTTAAAATACAGGGGCATAAGTATACACCCCCCTATGTTAAATACGGGGCATAAGTATACAACCCCTATGTTAAAATACAGGGGGCATAAGATACACCCCCTATGTTAAAATATAGGGGCATAAGTATTACACCCCCTATGTTAAAATACAGGGGCATAAGTATACCCACCTATGTTAAAATACAGGGGCATAAGTATACACCCTAGTTAAATACAGGGCATAAGTATACACCCCTATGTTAAAATACAGGGGCATAAGTATACAACCCCTATGTTAAAATAGAGGGGCATAAGTTACCCCCCTAGTTAAATACAGGGGCATAAGTGTAACCCCCTATGTTCAAATTCAGGGGCATAAGTATAAACCCCCTATGTTAAAATACAGGGGCATAAGTATACACCCCCTATGTTAAATTACAGGGGCATAAGTATACACCCCTTATGTTAAAATACAGGGGATAAGTATACACCCCCTATGTTAAAATACAGGGGGTAAAGTATACACCCCCTATGTTAAAATACAGGGGGTATAAGTATACACCCCCTATGTTAAAATACAGGGGGTATAAGTATACACCCCCATGTAAATTCCCACAGGGCGGAGGATTTGTTATTATAAAAGGCCAGTTATTTCATGGATCAGGATACTATGCATAATAATACACCCCCTATGTTAAAATACAGGGGCATAAGTATACACCCCCCTATGTTAAAATACAGGGGGCATAAATATACACCCCCCTATTTTAAAATACAGGGGGTATAAGTATACACCCCCCATGTTAAATTCCCATAGAGGCAGGAAGATTTGTATTATAAAAGGCCAGTTATTTCATGGATCAGGATACCATGCATCCTGACAAAGTTCAGGATGCATGGTATCACACGGTATCACAGGATCCACATCATCACATACCCTTCATCATGCATAGAGATAGGCATGGGGACATTTCCATAAAATCATCTCTCAGTGCAAATCAAACCAGCTATGAAGCTAACTGAAATAACACCATGCCAATCTCTAGGAATTGTGAAGGGTATGTGATGCTATGAGGGGGGTTATTTTAATTTTTTAAGTCTTTAAGGATTTTCTAATCAATACTTGTCTAGTTACTTTATGCTCTTCATCAACAGCTATTGTACAGTATGTGTCTTTGTGTGTGAGTAACAGCGAGGGAAATTTATATATTATACACAACATATTGTGATCCACAACTTGCACACAAGGTTCACACAGTAAAGCTACAATTCATTTGATTGGTTGACGGGGGAGCTCCAGACGGTGACTCACAATGACATCAAACATTTGATTCGATCTGTTGGGAAAGAGCTGCTCATTTTCTCACCAGTGTTGACGTGAGCATCTTTATTTATTTCACTGATTTAACATTGCACATTTTGAATTGAATTAAATTGGCTGTTAAAGCATTTCAAGATCATAGGGGGGGGGGTTGCATTTAGGCACATTAAGGTGCATTGAGTTTGTTTTTCAAACAGAAAAGTTTCCATTTGCATCTCAAAAGTGTAATTATTTGCAAATACCACTGCTGTGCAAACAAGTGAGCCATATGGATCAGCTGTGTACGCATATGGAAGCTTCTTATCTGACAGCTCTGTGACAAATATATGTGGGAGAGCGACAACGGGGGAGATTTATAAGGCGGCACTGAGGCATTGGATGCGTTAGTATGAAACCCAAAGTCAATAATAAAACTTTGTGCTGACGGAGAAAACAGCAGATAGTGGTTATAAACCAAAAAAAAAAGAGGATCCAAAGTTCTTACAATGCGCAAGCCTTTGGTTATCTTGGACCAGTCAGTGTCCCCCACCTTTACTAGCCTCACCCTGCCACTTGTCTTCGTCAATGAATCACTCACCAGTCCGGTC